>NW_023396939.1:0-87980 GCF_011125445.2 Fundulus heteroclitus | reverse complement strand
TTTTCGCAAATCACCTCAGAGCACACAAAACCCGAAACACCCCCCATTCATTTCCTATGAGCGGTTTTGAAAAATGACGTCTGAAAATCCAAAACATCAATGTTTTCGCATCGTCGCTACTCCTAAACCGTTGTATGTACAGACATGAGACTTTCACACCTGAAGGCCAACCCTTCTGGCACTCAAGAAAAATGAATTTTGTGGATAACTGTTACGGTTTTTTCCAACAGGAACAATTTGTTCGGGAAGTAGCGAATGTGCCAAATCCTGAAATCGCTTTGGAGCTGCATTTTCCCACATCATCCACTTTTTTACATCGTCGCTGTGCCTACACCGATTTTTGTAAAAATATGAAAATGAGCTACATGGTCATCAAAAGCCTGCTGATACTCACAGTGAAAGAATTATTTTGATATCTCTTATACTTTTTTAGCCAGAGCGATTTGTTCGGGATCATTTTCAGAGGATTTCTGAAATTTCATAAAAATGTCCTTAGATCATAATTTTTTACGCCTTTATTAAACTTTTTCCAGCAAAAACCGATAGCAAGTCTTCTTCCCCTATCCTTTACGAAATAAACACAGAAAAAATTACGTCTCTACCATTTACGGTTCGGAAGAAATCGTGCGTTGTTCGAGGCAAAGTTCTCCATTATAATCCATAGGCAGACTTGGACACCAAGTGTCTGCACTTTTTTAGACTGGCCCGCTGCAGCTGTGTCAGTGAGTTTTCCATGACGACGGAACTCTGAGGGCCAGTGGGGAGACGTTCCATTGAGATAGAATGGCAACTTTCGACGCCAGCTGCAGCGGCTGTGATTAATGTAGAAATCTGAAATTCGCACAGTCACTTCCTCTTAACATTTTAAAATTTTCATGTGACTTTCAGCCATGTGGTCAGTTTACTGTCCCATTTTTGATTTTACATGCTTTCCTATAGGGTCTTTGCTTCCAACAGGACCTGGCATGATGCCTAGACACGACCCACTTAGCCAATACAGCACCACCCACATGTGGGAAATGGCACTACACACCATTTTGGTCAAATGTTGAGTTCTGGGCCCAGATGTGGTGAGGCTGAGTTGCTAAAGGAGGCCAATCTGACCAATGAACTTTGGTCACGTTTGGTGACATTAAGTATTGGCACCCCTATTTGAGGCACTTCCCAGTACAGGATTTGGACCAAACTGACAGAGTACAATCACCCGGTGATACTGAACACAACCATGTTAGCGGCTAACTGTTAGCATGTTGCTAACCGGAAGTAGCTCTAGGAAGGTCTCACCATCTTCTGCTTCACAGAGTCTGTTCTTACTTTAGAGAGAAAGCTCCACAAGAAATTTGGGCTACGTGGCATAAAGCATCTCCAAGCTATGAGGTGTCAAACAACCAATGCGTTTCAATGGGGGACCAAACCCCTTATGGTCCCAATACTGCATGCCCATATATGGCGCTACAGTATAGCTCAGATGGAAAGTGCAGGCTTTGCATGCAAGAGGTCGTGGGATCGAAACCCGGTGTGGCAGACTAAGATTTTTGTATTATAATCCCCACAGTGTGTATAATAAAACATATGTGCTGATCCCATGAAGTATTTTTTTATACCATCCGCCATTTTCAGTTACCATGGCAACGTTATAAACGACGTTTTTTTCTCCCTATTTAAGGCTCATCCCAGTACAGGATTTGGACCAAACTAACAGAGTACACTCACCCAGTGATACCAAACACAACCATGTTAGCGGCTAACGGTTAGCATGTTGCTAACCGGAAGTAGCTCTAGGAAGCCTGTACAAACTTCTGCTTGACATATTTGGTGAATTTTAGGATTTTCTCCCTTTTTAGGCACTTCTCAGTACAGGATTTCAACCAAACTAACAGAGTAACATCACCCGGTGATACTGAACACAGCCATGCTAGCGGCTAACCGTTAGCATGTTGCTAACGGAAATAGCTTTAGGAAGGTCCTACCAACTGCTGCTTAGCCAGAGTTCTTCTGCCTTTACAGACAGAGGGCTGCAGCTGTCAGTGAGTCTCCATGACAACGCTGCTAGCAAGAGGCTCCTAGGAGGTCCATTGACTTAACATGGCACCTTTCAACGGCCGTTGCGGGGGCTGTGAAGACCGTAGGAAGCTGAAATTCGCAGTGTGGCTTCCTGTTGCTATTTCTGACGGTACGGTACGCACCAAGTGGCAGGCGCCTTGCTAAATTTCTTCAGAAATTTTTCTAGTTATTCTTTATTTTTCTTCCTTCACGATTAATACGGCCCAAAACGTAGCGTGCACCCCCACAATATAGGCATCAGAACCTGTGGCTCGATCTCGAGATGTGTGCTACTACTTTTATTGGGATTTCGAGTTACCATGGCAACAAAATTAGCGAAAAACCAACCCCCAAAAAACCCATGATAATCAATGGAGTCGGGTAGAAAGAAAGCCTCAAAAAAGCCTCAAATTGACCATTTTGAAAGCTGTACTGTGTCGCCATGCTTTCACCTATGAACACCGTTTAACGTCCAGTTTGTAGATATATCTGTGACCTACTCAAAAGTGAAAACGGGATGTGGATATCTGTTATCGTCTCCTCACAAGTACTCCTCAAAGCTCATGTCCAAAAATCAGCGAAATCATCGTTTACAATGAAAGTCAATGACGGAATTCTCCAACCGCTAGAGTGGGCCACTCTAGCTTTTTTAAAGATTTCAAAACTCCGAACAACTTGACCTTACTCGCTCAATTTTCACTCTATGTAGACAAATTATACATCAAAACGTAGGTATTTTTGTCAGGCTTCGGGAAATGTAACCCTCATTGGTGTGGCATTTATAGATTTTTCGCAAATCACCTCAGAGCGACACAAACCCGAAACCTCCCCCATTCATTTCCTATGGAGCGGTTTTGAAAAATGACGTCTAAAAATCCAAAACATCACATGTTTTCGCATCGTCGCTACTCCTAAACCGTTTTATGTACAGACATGAGACTTTCACACATGAATGTCCCAACCCTTCTGGCACTCAAGAAAAATGAATTTTGTGGATAACTGTTACGGTTTTTCCACAGGAACAATTTGTTCGGGAGTAGCGAATGTGCAAAATCCTGAAATCGCTTTGGAGCTGCATTTTCCCACATCATCCACTTTTTTACATCGTCGCTGTGCCTACACCGATTTTTGTAAAAATATGAAAATGAGCTACATGGTCATCAAAAGCCTGCTGATACTCACAGTGAAAGAATTATTTTGATATCTCTTATACTTTTTTAGCCAGAGCGATTTGTTCGGGATCATTTTCAGAGGATTTCTGAAATTTCATAAAAATGTCCTTTAGATCATAATTTTTTACGCCTTTATTAAACTTTTTCCAGCAAAAACCGATAGCAAGTCTTCTTCCCCTATCCTTTACGAAATAAACACAGAAAAAATTACGTCTCTACCATTTACGGTTCCGGAGAAATCGTGCGTTGTTCGAGGCAAAGTTCTCCATTATAATCCAATAGGCAGACTTGGACACCAAGTGTCTGCACTTTTTTAGACTGGCCCGCTGCAGCTGTGTCAGTGAGTTTCCATGACGACGGAACTCTGAGGGCCAGTGGGAGACGTTCCATTGAGATAGAATGGCAACTTTCGACGCCAGCTGCAGCGGCTGTGATTAATGTAGAAATCTGAAATTCGCACAGTCACTTCCTCTTAACATTTTAAAATTTTCATGTGACTTTCAGTCATGTGTCAGTTTACTGTCCCATTTTGGATTTACATGCTTTCCTATTGGGTCTTTGCTTCTAACAGGACCTGGCATGATGCCTAGACACGACCCCACTTGGCCAATACAGCACCACCCACCTGTGGAAATGGCACTACACACCATTTTGGTCAAATGTTGAGTTCTGGGCCCAGATGTGGTGAGGCTGAGTTGCTAAAAGAGGCCAATCTGACCAATGAACTTTGGTCACGTTTGGTGACATTAAGTATTGGCACCCCTATTTGAGGCACTTCCCAGTACAGGATTTGGACCAAACTGACAGAGTACAATCACCCGGTGATACTGAACACAACCATGTTAGCGGCTAACTGTTAGCATGTTGCTAACCGGAAGTAGCTCTAGAAAGGTCTCACCATATTCTGCTTCACAGAGTCTGTTCTTACTTTAGAGAGAAAGCTCCACAAGAAATTTGGGCTACGTGGCATAAAGCATCTCCAAGCTATGAGGTGTCAAACATCCAATGCTTTTCAATGGGGGACCAAACCCCTTATGGTCCCAATACTGCATGCCCATATATGGCGCTACAGTATAGCTCAGATGGAAAGTGCAGGCTTTGCATGCAAGAGGTCGTGGGATCGAAACCCGGCGTGGCAGACTAAGATTTTTGTATTATAATCCCCACAGTGTGTATATTAAAACATATGTGCTGATCCCATGAAGTATTTTTTTGTACCACCCGCCATTTTGAGTTACCATGGCAACGTTATAAACGACGTTTTTTCTCCCTATTTAAGGCTCATCCCAGTACAGGATTTGGACCAAACTAACAGAGTACACTCACCCAGTGATACCAAACACAACCATGTTAGCGGCTAACGGTTAGCATGTTGCTAACCGGAAGTAGCTCTAGGAAGCCTGTACAAACTTCTGCTTGACAGATTTGGTGAATTTTAGGATTTTCTCCCTTTTTAGGCACTTCTCAGTACAGGATTTCAACCAAACTAACAGAGTAACATCACCCGCTGATACTGAACACAGCCATGCTAGCGGCTAACCGTTAGCATGTTGCTAACGGAAATAGCTTTAGGAAGGTCCTACCAACTGCTGCTTAGCCAGAGTTCTTCTGCCTTTACAGACAGAGAGAGGGCTGCAGCTGTCAGTGAGTCTCCATGACAACGCTGCTAGCAAGAGGCTCCTAGGAGGTCCATTGACTTAACATGGCACCTTTCAACGGCCGTTGCGGGGGCTGTGAAGACCGTAGGAAGCTGAAATTCGCAGTGTGGCTTCCTGTTGCTATTTCTGACGGTACGGTACGCACCAAGTGGCAGGCGCCTTGCTAAATTTCTTCAGAAATTTTTCTAGTTATTCTTTATTATTATTCCGTCACGGCTAATGCGGCCCGAACCGTAGCGTGCACCCCCACAATATAGGTATCAAAACCTGCGGCTCGATTACGAAATGTGTGCTACTACTTTTATTGGGGTTTCGAGTTACCATGGCAACAAAATTAGCGAACCCCCCCCCCAAAAAACTCCATAGGAATGAATGGAGTCGGGTAGAAAGAAAGCCTCAAAAAGGCCTCCAAATGACCAATTTCAACGCTGTACTGTGTCGTCATGCTTTCACCTACGAACACCGTTTAACTTCCAGTTTGTAGATATATCTGTGACCTACTCAGAAGTGAAAACGGGATGTGGATATCTTTTGTCGTCTCTTCACAGTTACTCCTCAAAGCTCATGTCCAAAAATCAGCGAAATCATCGTTTACAATGAAAGTCAATGACGGAATTCTCCAACCGCTAGAGTGGCCCACTCTAGCTTTTTTAAAAATTTCAAAACTCCGAACAACTTGACCTTACTCGCTCAATTTTCACTCTACGTAGACAAATTATACATCAAAACGTAGGTATTTTTGTCAGGATTCGGGAAATGTAACCCTCATTGGTGTGGCATTTATAGATTTTTCGCAAATCACCTCAGACCGACACAAACCCGAAACCTCCCCCATTCATTTCCTATGGAGCGGTTTTGAAAAATGACGTCTAAAAATCCAAAACATCACATGTTTTCGCATCGTCGCTACTCCTAAACCGTTTTATGTACAGACATGAGACTTTCACACATGAATGTCCCAACCTTTCTGGCACTCACAAAAAAGGAATTTTGTGGATAACTGTTACGGTTTTTCCGCAGGAACAATTTGTTCGGGAAGTAGCGAATGTGCAAAATCCTAAAACGCTTTGGAGCTGCATTTTCCCACATCAACCACTTTTTTACATCGTCGCTGTGTCTACACCGATTTTTGTACAAACATAAAAATGAGCTTCATGGTCCTCAAAAGCCTGCTGATACTCATGGTGAAAGAATTATTTTGATATCTCTTATACTTTTTGAGCTACAGCGATTTGTTCGGGAGCGTTTTAAGAGGATTTCTGAAAATCCATAAAAATCCCATTTAGATCATAATTTTTTACGCCTTTATTAAACTTTTTCCAGCAAAAAAACGATAGCTTTTCTTCTTCCCCTATCCGTTATGAACTAAACGCAGAAAAAATTACGTCTCTACCATTTATAGATCAGGAGATATGAAGCGTTGTTCGGGGCAAAGTTCTCCATTATAATCCAATGGGACTTATTGTGAGCAAAGTCTCTGCACTTCGGCAGACTGGCCCGCTGCAGCTGTGTCAGTGAGTTTCCATGACGACGGAACTCTGAGGGCCAGTGGGAGACGTTCCATTGAGATAGAATGGCAACTTTCGACGCCCGCTGCAGCGGCTGTGATTAATGTAGAAATCTGATATTCACACAGTCACTTCCTCTTAACATTTTAAAATTTTCATGTGACTTTCAGCCATGTGTCAGTTTTCTGTGCCATTTGGGATTTCACATGCTTTCCTATAGGGCCTTTGCTTCCAACAGGACCTGGCATGATAACCAGACACAACCCAATTGGCCAATACAGCACCACCCACCTGTGGGAAATGGCGCTACTGACAATTTTGGTCAAATGTTGAGTTCTGGGCCCAGATGTGGTGAGGCTGAGTTGCTAAAGGAGGCCAATATGACCCATGAACTTTGGTCACGTTTGGTGACAATAAGTATTGGCACCCCTATTTGAGGCACTTCCCAGTACAGGATTTGGACCAAACTGACAGAGTACAATCCCCCGGTGATACTGAACACAATGTTGTTAGCGGCTAACTGTTAGCATGTTGCTAACCGGAAGTAGCTCTATGAAGGTCTCACCAACTTCTGTTTCACAGAGTCTGTTCGTACTTTAGAGAGAAAGCTCCACAATAAATTTGGGCTATGTCGCATAAAGCATCTCCAAGCTATGAGGTGTCAAACATCCAATGCTTTTCAATGGAGGACCAAACCCCTTATGGTCCCAATGATGCATGCCCATATATGGCGCTACAGTATAGCTCAGATGGAAAGTGCAGGCTTTGCATGTAAGAGGACGTGGGATCGAAACCCGGTGTGGCAGACTAAGATTTTTGTATTATAATCCCCACCGTGTGTATATTAAAACATATGTGCTGATCCCATGAAGTATTTTTTTATACCACCCGCCATTTTCAGTTACCATGGCTACGTTATAAACGACGTTTTTTCTCCCTATTTAAGGCTCATCCCAGTACAGGATTTGGACCAAACTAACAGAGTACACTCACCCAGTGATACCAAACACAACCATGTTAGCGGCTAACGGTTAGCATGTTGCTAACCGAAAGTAGCTCTAGGAAGCCTGTACAAACTTCTGCTTGACAGATTTGGTGAATTTTAGGATTTTCTCCCTTTTTAGGCACTTCTCAGTACAGGATTTCAACCAAACTAACAGAGTAACATCACCCGGTGATACTGAACACAGCCATGCTAGCGGCTAACCGTTAGCATGTTGCTAACGGAAATAGCTTTAGGAAGGTCCTACCAACTGCTGCTTAGCCAGAGTTCTTCTGCCTTTACAGACAGAGAGAGGGCTGCAGCTGTCAGTGAGTCTCCATGACAACGCTGCTAACAAGAGGCTCCTAGGAGGTCCATTGACTTAACATGGCACCTTTCAACGGCCGCTGCGAGGGCTGTGAAGACCGTAGGAACCTGAAATTTGCAGTGTTACTTCCTCTTGCTATTTCTGACGGTACGGTACGCACCAAGAGGCAGGCGCCTTGCTAAATTTCTTCAGAAATTTTTCTAGTTATTCTTTATTTTTCTTACATCACGATAAATGCAGCCCGAACTGTAGCGAGCACCCCCACGATATAGGTATCAAAACTTGTGGCTCGATTACGAGATGTGTGCTACTACTTTGATTGGGGTTTCGAGTTACCATGGCAACAAAATTAGCGAAAAACCACCCCCAAAAAACCCATAGGAATGAATGGAGTCGGGTAGAAAGAAAGCCTCAAAAAGGCCTCCAAATGACCATTTTCAACGCTGTACTGTGTCGTCATGCTTTCACCTACGAACACCGTTTAACTTCCAGTTTGTAGATATATCTGTGACCTACTCAGAAGTGAAAACGGGATATGGATATCTTTTATCGTCTCCTCACAAGTTACTCCTCAAAGCTCATGTCCAAAAATCAGCGAAATCATCGTTTACAATGAAAGTCAATGACGGAATTCTCCAACCGCTAGAGTGGGCCACTCTAGCTTTTTAAAGATTTCAAAACTCCGAACAACTTGACCTTACTCGCTCAATTTTCACTCTACGTAGACAAATTATACATCAAAACGTAGGTATTTTTGTCAGGATTCGGGAAATGTAACCCTCATTGGTGTGGCATTTATAGATTTTTCGCAAATCACCTCAGAGCGACACAAACCCGAAACCTCCCCCATTCATTTCCTATGGAGCGGTTTTGAAAAATGACGTCTAAAAATCCAAAACATCACATGTTTTCGCATCGTCGCTACTCCTAAACCGTTTTATGTACAGACATGAGACTTTCACACATGAATGTCCCAACCCTTCTGGCACTCAAGAAAAATGAATTTTGTGGATAACTGTTACGGTTTTTCCACAGGAACAATTTGTTCGGGAGTAGCGAATGTGCAAAATCCTGAAATCGCTTTGGAGCTGCATTTTCCCACATCATCCACTTTTTTACATCGTCGCTGTGCCTACACCGATTTTATGTAAAAATATGAAAATGAGCTACATGGTCATCAAAAGCCTGCTGATACTCACAGTGAAAGAATTATTTTGATATCTCTTATGCTTTTTTAGCCAGAGCGATTTGTTCGGGATCATTTTCAGAGGATTTCTGAAATTTCATAAAAATGTCCTTTAGATCATAATTTTTTACGCCTTTATTAAACTTTTTCCAGCAAAAACCGATAGCAAGTCTTCTTCCCCTATCCTTTACGAAATAAACACAGAAAAAATTACGTCTCTACCATTTACGGTTCAGGAGAAATCGTGCGTTGTTCGAGGCAAAGTTCTCCATTATAATCCAATGGGACTTATTGTGACCAAAGTGTCTGCACTTCGGCCGCTGCAGGTGTGTGAGTGAGTTTCCATGACGACGGAACTCTGAGGGCCAGAGGAAAAAGCTCCATTGAGATACAATGGCAACTTTCATCGCTCACTGCAGCGGCTGTGATTAATGTAGAAATCTGAAATTTGCACAGTCACTTCCTCTTAACATTTTACAATTTTCATGTGACTTTCAGTCATGTGTCAATTTTCTGTACCATTTTGGATATCACATGCTTTCCTATTGGACCTTTGCTTCCAACAGGACCTGGCATGATAACCAGACACGACCCAATTGGCCAATACAGCACCACCCACATGTGGGAAATGGCACTACACACCATGTTGGTCAAATGTTGAGTTCTGGGCCCAGATGTGGTGAGGCTGAGTTGCTAAAGGAGGCCAATCTGACCAATGAACTTTGGTCACGTTTGGTGACATTAAGTATTGGCACCCCCTATTTGAGGCACTTCCCAGTACAGGATTTGGACCAAACTGACAGAGTACAATCACCCGGTGATACTGAACACAACCATGTTAGCGGCTAACGGTTAGCATGTTGCTAACCGGAAGTAGCTCTAGGAAGGTCTCACCATCTTCTGCTTCACAGAGTCTGTTCTTACTTTAGAGAGAAAGCTCCACAAGAAATTTGGGCTACGTGGCATAAAGCATCTCCAAGCTATGAGGTGTCAAACAACCAATGCGTTTCAATGGGGGACCAAACCCCTTATGGTCCCAATACTGCATGCCCATATATGGCGCTACAGTATAGCTCAGATGGAAAGTGCAGGCTTTGCATGCAAGAGGTCGTGGGATCGAAACCCGGTGTGGCAGACTAAGATTTTTGTATTATAATCCCCACAGTGTGTATAATAAAACATATGTGCTGATCCCATGAAGTATTTTTTTATACCACCCGCCATTTTGAGTTACCATGGCAACGTTATAAACGACGTATTTTCTCCCTATTTGAGGCTCATCCCAGTACAGGATTTGGACCAAACTAACAGAGTACACTCACCCAGTGATACCATACACAACCATGTTAGCAGCTAACGGTTAGCATGTTGCTAACCGGAAGTAGCTATAAGAAGCTTGTACAAACTCCTGCTTGACAGATTTGGTGAATTTTAGGATTTTCTCCCTTTTTAGGCACTTCTCAGTACAGGATTTCAACCAAACTAACAGAGTAACATCACCCGGTGATACTGAACACAACCATGCTAGCGGCTAACCGTTAGCATGTTGCTAACCAGAAGTAGCTTTAGGGAAGGTCCTACCAACTTCTGCTTAGCCAGGGTTGTTCTGCCTTTACAGACAGAGAGGGCTGTAGCTGTCAGTGAGTCTCCATGACAACGCTGCTAGCAAGAGGCTCCTAGGAGGTCCATTGACTTAACATGGCACCTTTCAACGGCCGCTGCGGGGGCTGTGAAGACCGTAGGAAGCTGAAATTCGCAGTGTTGCTTCCTGTTGCTATTTCTGACGGTACGGTACGCACCAAGTGGCAGGCGCCTTGCTAAATTTCTTCAGAAATTTTTCTAGTTATTCTTTATTTTTCTTCCTTCACGATTAATACGGCCCAAAACGTAGCGTGCACCCCCACAATATAGGCATCAGAACCTGTGGCTCGATCTCGAGATGTGTGCTACTACTTTTATTGGGATTTCGAGTTACCATGGCAACAAAATTAGCGAAAAACCAACCCCCAAAAAACCCATGATAATCAATGGAGTCGGGTAGAAAGAAAGCCTCAAAAAAGCCTCAAATTGACCATTTTGAAAGCTGTACTGTGTCGCCATGCTTTCACCTATGAACACCGTTTAACGTCCAGTTTGTAGATATATCTGTGACCTACTCAAAAGTGAAAACGGGATGTGGATATCTGTTATCGTCTCCTCACAAGTACTCCTCAAAGCTCATGTCCAAAAATCAGCGAAATCATCGTTTACAATGAAAGTCAATGACGGAATTCTCCAACCGCTAGAGTGGGCCACTCTAGCTTTTTTAAAGATTTCAAAACTCCGAACAACTTGACCTTACTCGCTCAATTTTCACTCTATGTAGACAAATTATACATCAAAACGTAGGTATTTTTGTCAGGCTTCGGGAAATGTAACCCTCATTGGTGTGGCATTTATAGATTTTTCGCAAATCACCTCAGAGCGACACAAACCCGAAACCTCCCCCATTCATTTCCTATGGAGCGGTTTTGAAAAATGACGTCTAAAAATCCAAAACATCACATGTTTTCGCATCGTCGCTACTCCTAAACCGTTTTATGTACAGACATGAGACTTTCACACATGAATGTCCCAACCCTTCTGGCACTCAAGAAAAATGAATTTTGTGGATAACTGTTACGGTTTTTCCACAGGAACAATTTGTTCGGGAGTAGCGAATGTGCAAAATCCTGAAATCGCTTTGGAGCTGCATTTTCCCACATCATCCACTTTTTTACATCGTCGCTGTGCCTACACCGATTTTTGTAAAAATATGAAAATGAGCTACATGGTCATCAAAAGCCTGCTGATACTCACAGTGAAAGAATTATTTTGATATCTCTTATACTTTTTTAGCCAGAGCGATTTGTTCGGGATCATTTTCAGAGGATTTCTGAAATTTCATAAAAATGTCCTTTAGATCATAATTTTTTACGCCTTTATTAAACTTTTTCCAGCAAAAACCGATAGCAAGTCTTCTTCCCCTATCCTTTACGAAATAAACACAGAAAAAATTACGTCTCTACCATTTACGGTTCCGGAGAAATCGTGCGTTGTTCGAGGCAAAGTTCTCCATTATAATCCAATAGGCAGACTTGGACACCAAGTGTCTGCACTTTTTTAGACTGGCCCGCTGCAGCTGTGTCAGTGAGTTTCCATGACGACGGAACTCTGAGGGCCAGTGGGAGACGTTCCATTGAGATAGAATGGCAACTTTCGACGCCAGCTGCAGCGGCTGTGATTAATGTAGAAATCTGAAATTCGCACAGTCACTTCCTCTTAACATTTTAAAATTTTCATGTGACTTTCAGTCATGTGTCAGTTTACTGTCCCATTTTGGATTTTACATGCTTTCCTATTGGGTCTTTGCTTCTAACAGGACCTGGCATGATGCCTAGACACGACCCACTTGGCCAATACAGCACCACCCACCTGTGGGAAATGGCACTACACACCATTTTGGTCAAATGTTGAGTTCTGGGCCCAGATGTGGTGAGGCTGAGTTGCTAAAAGAGGCCAATCTGACCAATGAACTTTGGTCACGTTTGGTGACATTAAGTATTGGCACCCCTATTTGAGGCACTTCCCAGTACAGGATTTGGACCAAACTGACAGAGTACAATCACCCGGTGATACTGAACACAACCATGTTAGCGGCTAACTGTTAGCATGTTGCTAACCGGAAGTAGCTCTAGAAAGGTCTCACCATATTCTGCTTCACAGAGTCTGTTCTTACTTTAGAGAGAAAGCTCCACAAGAAATTTGGGCTACGTGGCATAAAGCATCTCCAAGCTATGAGGTGTCAAACATCCAATGCTTTTCAATGGGGGACCAAACCCCTTATGGTCCCAATACTGCATGCCCATATATGGCGCTACAGTATAGCTCAGATGGAAAGTGCAGGCTTTGCATGCAAGAGGTCGTGGGATCGAAACCCGGCGTGGCAGACTAAGATTTTTGTATTATAATCCCCACAGTGTGTATATTAAAACATATGTGCTGATCCCATGAAGTATTTTTTTGTACCACCCGCCATTTTGAGTTACCATGGCAACGTTATAAACGACGTTTTTTCTCCCTATTTAAGGCTCATCCCAGTACAGGATTTGGACCAAACTAACAGAGTACACTCACCCAGTGATACCAAACACAACCATGTTAGCGGCTAACGGTTAGCATGTTGCTAACCGGAAGTAGCTCTAGGAAGCCTGTACAAACTTCTGCTTGACAGATTTGGTGAATTTTAGGATTTTCTCCCTTTTTAGGCACTTCTCAGTACAGGATTTCAACCAAACTAACAGAGTAACATCACCCGCTGATACTGAACACAGCCATGCTAGCGGCTAACCGTTAGCATGTTGCTAACGGAAATAGCTTTAGGAAGGTCCTACCAACTGCTGCTTAGCCAGAGTTCTTCTGCCTTTACAGACAGAGAGAGGGCTGCAGCTGTCAGTGAGTCTCCATGACAACGCTGCTAGCAAGAGGCTCCTAGGAGGTCCATTGACTTAACATGGCACCTTTCAACGGCCGTTGCGGGGGCTGTGAAGACCGTAGGAAGCTGAAATTCGCAGTGTGGCTTCCTGTTGCTATTTCTGACGGTACGGTACGCACCAAGTGGCAGGCGCCTTGCTAAATTTCTTCAGAAATTTTTCTAGTTATTCTTTATTATTATTCCGTCACGGCTAATGCGGCCCGAACCGTAGCGTGCACCCCCACAATATAGGTATCAAAACCTGCGGCTCGATTACGAAATGTGTGCTACTACTTTTATTGGGGTTTCGAGTTACCATGGCAACAAAATTAGCGAACCCCCCCCCCAAAAAACTCCATAGGAATGAATGGAGTCGGGTAGAAAGAAAGCCTCAAAAAGGCCTCCAAATGACCAATTTCAACGCTGTACTGTGTCGTCATGCTTTCACCTACGAACACCGTTTAACTTCCAGTTTGTAGATATATCTGTGACCTACTCAGAAGTGAAAACGGGATGTGGATATCTTTTGTCGTCTCTTCACAGTTACTCCTCAAAGCTCATGTCCAAAAATCAGCGAAATCATCGTTTACAATGAAAGTCAATGACGGAATTCTCCAACCGCTAGAGTGGCCCACTCTAGCTTTTTTAAAAATTTCAAAACTCCGAACAACTTGACCTTACTCGCTCAATTTTCACTCTACGTAGACAAATTATACATCAAAACGTAGGTATTTTTGTCAGGATTCGGGAAATGTAACCCTCATTGGTGTGGCATTTATAGATTTTTCGCAAATCACCTCAGACCGACACAAACCCGAAACCTCCCCCATTCATTTCCTATGGAGCGGTTTTGAAAAATGACGTCTAAAAATCCAAAACATCACATGTTTTCGCATCGTCGCTACTCCTAAACCGTTTTATGTACAGACATGAGACTTTCACACATGAATGTCCCAACCTTTCTGGCACTCACAAAAAAGGAATTTTGTGGATAACTGTTACGGTTTTTCCGCAGGAACAATTTGTTCGGGAGTAGCGAATGTGCAAAATCCTAAAAACGCTTTGGAGCTGCATTTTCCCACATCAACCACTTTTTTACATCGTCGCTGTGTCTACACCGATTTTTGTACAAACATAAAAATGAGCTTCATGGTCCTCAAAAGCCTGCTGATACTCATGGTGAAAGAATTATTTTGATATCTCTTATACTTTTTGAGCTACAGCGATTTGTTCGGAAGCGTTTTAAGAGGATTTCTGAAAATCCATAAAAATCCCATTTAGATCATAATTTTTTACGCCTTTATTAAACTTTTTCCAGCAAAAAACGATAGCTTTTCTTCTTCCCCTATCCGTTATGAACTAAACGCAGAAAAAATTACGTCTCTACCATTTATAGATCAGGAGATATGAAGCGTTGTTCGGGGCAAAGTTCTCCATTATAATCCAATGGGACTTATTGTGAGCAAAGTCTCTGCACTTCGGCAGACTGGCCCGCTGCAGCTGTGTCAGTGAGTTTCCATGACGACGGAACTCTGAGGGCCAGTGGGAGACGTTCCATTGAGATAGAATGGCAACTTTCGACGCCCGCTGCAGCGGCTGTGATTAATGTAGAAATCTGATATTCACACAGTCACTTCCTCTTAACATTTTAAAATTTTCATGTGACTTTCAGCCATGTGTCAGTTTTCTGTGCCATTTGGGATTTCACATGCTTTCCTATAGGGCCTTTGCTTCCAACAGGACCTGGCATGATAACCAGACACAACCCAATTGGCCAATACAGCACCACCCACCTGTGGGAAATGGCGCTACTGACAATTTTGGTCAAATGTTGAGTTCTGGGCCCAGATGTGGTGAGGCTGAGTTGCTAAAGGAGGCCAATATGACCCATGAACTTTGGTCACGTTTGGTGACAATAAGTATTGGCACCCCTATTTGAGGCACTTCCCAGTACAGGATTTGGACCAAACTGACAGAGTACAATCCCCCGGTGATACTGAACACAATGTTGTTAGCGGCTAACTGTTAGCATGTTGCTAACCGGAAGTAGCTCTATGAAGGTCTCACCAACTTCTGTTTCACAGAGTCTGTTCGTACTTTAGAGAGAAAGCTCCACAATAAATTTGGGCTATGTCGCATAAAGCATCTCCAAGCTATGAGGTGTCAAACATCCAATGCTTTTCAATGGAGGACCAAACCCCTTATGGTCCCAATGATGCATGCCCATATATGGCGCTACAGTATAGCTCAGATGGAAAGTGCAGGCTTTGCATGTAAGAGGACGTGGGATCGAAACCCGGTGTGGCAGACTAAGATTTTTGTATTATAATCCCCACCGTGTGTATATTAAAACATATGTGCTGATCCCATGAAGTATTTTTTTATACCACCCGCCATTTTCAGTTACCATGGCTACGTTATAAACGACGTTTTTTCTCCCTATTTAAGGCTCATCCCAGTACAGGATTTGGACCAAACTAACAGAGTACACTCACCCAGTGATATCAAACACAACCATGTTAGCGGCTAACGGTTAGCATGTTGCTAACCAGAAGTAGCTCTAGGAAGCCTGTACAAACTTCTGCTTGACAGATTTGGTGAATTTTAGGATTTTCTCCCTTTTTAGGCACTTCTCAGTACAGGATTTCAACCAAACTAACAGGGTAACATCACCCAGTGATACTGAACACAGCCATGCTAGCTGCTAACCGTAAGCATGTTGCTAACCGGAAATAGCTTTAGGAAGGTCCTACCAACAGCTTCTTAGCCAGAGTTCTTCTGCCTTTACAGACAGAGGGCTGCAGCTCTCACTGAGTCTCCATGACAACGGTGCTAGCAAGAGGCTCCTAGGAGGTCCATTGACTTAACATGGCACCTTTCAACGGCCGCTGCGAGGGCTGTGAAGACCGTAGGAACCTGAAATTTGCAGTGTTACTTCCTCTTGCTATTTCTGACGGTACGGTACGCACCAAGTGGCAGGCGCCTTGCTAAATTTCTTCAGAAATTTTTCTAGTTATTCTTTATTTTTCTTACATCACGATTAAATGCAGGCCCGAACTGTAGCGAGCACCCCCACGATATAGGTATCAAAACTTGTGGCTCGATTACGAGATGTGTGCTACTACTTTTATTGGGGTTTCGAGTTACCATGGCAACAAAATTAGCGAAAAACCACCCCCAAAAAACCCATAGGAATGAATGGAGTCGGGTAGAAAGAAAGCCTCAAAAAGGCCTCCAAATGACCAATTTCAACGCTGTACTGTGTCGTCATGCTTTCACCTACGAACACCGTTTAACTTCCAGTTTGTAGATATATCTGTGAACTACTCAGAAGTTAAAACGGGATGTGGATATATTTTATCGTCTCCTCACAGTTACTCCTCAAAGCTCATGTCCAAAAATCAGCGAAATCATCGTTTACAATGAAAGTCAATGACGGAATTCTCCAACCGCTAGAGTGGGCCACTCTAGCTTTTTTAAAGATTTCAAAACTCCGAACAACTTGAGCTTACTCGCTCAATTTTCACTCTACGTAGACAAATTATACATCAAAACGTAGGTATTTTTGTCAGGATTCGGGAAATGTAACCCTCATTGGTGTGGCATTTATAGATTTTTCGCAAATCACCTCAGACCGACACAAACCCGAAACCTCCCCCATTCATTTCCTATGGAGCGGTTTTGAAAAATGACGTCTAAAAATCCAAAACATCACATGTTTTCGCATCGTCGCTACTCCTAAACCGTTTTATGTACAGACATGAGACTTTCACACATGAATGTCCCAACCCTTCTGGCACTCAAGAAAAATGAATTTTGTGGATAACTGTTACGGTTTTTCCACAGGAACAATTTGTTCGGGAGTAGCGAATGTGCAAAATCCTGAAATCGCTTTGGAGCTGCATTTTCCCACATCATCCACTTTTTTACATCGTCGCTGTGCCTACACCGATTTTATTAAAAATATGAAAATGAGCTACAAGTTCATCAAAAGCCTGCTGATACTCACAGTGAAAGAATTATTTTGATATCTCTTATGCTTTTTTAGCCAGAGCGATTTGTTCGGGATCATTTTCAGAGGATTTCTGAAATTTCATAAAAATGTCCTTTAGATCATAATTTTTTACGCCTTTATTAAACTTTTTCCAGCAAAAACCGATAGCAAGTCTTCTTCCCCTATCCTTTACGAAATAAACACAGAAAAAATTACGTCTCTACCATTTACGGTTCCGGAGAAATCGTGCGTTGTTCGAGGCAAAGTTCTCCATTATAATCCAATAGGCAGACTTGGACACCAAGTGTCTGCACTTTTTTAGACTGGCCCGCTGCAGCTGTGTCAGTGAGTTTCCATGACGACGGAACTCTGAGGGTCAGTGGGAGACGTTCCATTGAGATAGAATGGCAACTTTCGACGCCCGCTGCAGCGGCTGTGATTAATGTAGGAATCTGAAATTCGCACACTCACTTCCTCTTAACATTTTACAATTTTCATGTGACTTTCAGCCATGTGTCAGTTTTCTGTCCCATTTGGGGTTTCACATGCTTTCCTATTGGGCCTTTGCTTCCAACAGGACCTGGCATGATAACCAGACACAACCCAATTGGCCAATACAGCACCACCCACATGTGGGAAATGGCACTACACAACATTTTGGTCAAATGTTGAGTTCTGGGCCCAGATGTGGTGAGGCTGAGTTTCTAAAGGAGGCCAATCTGTCCCATGAACTTTTGTCACGTTTGGTGACATTAAGTATTGGCACCCCTATTTGAGGCACTTCCCAGTACAGGATTTGGACCAAACTGACAGAGTACAATCACCTGGTGATACTGAACACAATGTTGTTAGAGGCTAACAGTTAGCATGTTGCTAACTGGAAGTAGCTCTAGGAAGGTCTCACCAACTTCTGCTTCACAGAGTCTGTTCTTCCTTTAGAGAGAAAGCTCCACAAGAAATTTGGGCTACGTCGCATAAAGCATCTCCAAGCTATGAGGTGTCAAACATCCAATGTTTTTCAATGGGGGACCAAACCCCTTATGGTCCCCATACTTCATGCCCATATATGGCGCTACAATATAGCTCAGATGGAAAGTGCAGGCTTTGCATGCAAGAGGTCGTGGGTTCGAAACCCGGCGTAGGTGACAAAGATTTTTGTGTTATAATCCTCACAGTTTGTATATTAAAACATGTGTGCTGATCCCATGAAGTATTTTTTGTACCACCCGCCATTTTGAGTTACCATGGCAACATTATAAATGACGTATTTTCTCCCTATTTGAGGCTCATCCCAGTACAGGATTTGGACCAAACTAACAGAGTACACTAACCCAGTGATACCAAACACAACCATGTTAGCGGCTAACGGTTAGCATGTTGCTAACCGGAAGTAGCTCTAGGAAGCCTGTACAAACTTCTGCTTGACAGATTTGGTGAATTTTAGGATTTTCTCCCTTTTTAGGCACTTCTCAGTACAGGATTTCAACCAAACTAACAGAGTAACATCACCCGGTGATACTGAACACAGCCATGCTAGCGGCTAACCGTTAGCATGTTGCTAACCGGAAATAGCTTTAGGAAGGTCCTACCAACAGCTGCTTAGCCAGAGTTCTTCTGCCTTTACAGACAGAGAGGGCTGCAGCTGTCAGGGAGTCTCCATGACAACGCTGCTAGCAAGAGGCTCCTAGGAGGTCCATTGACTTAACATGGCACCTTTCAACGGCCGCTGCGAGGGCTGTAAAGACCGTAGGAACCTGAAATTCGCAGTGTTACTTCCTGTTGCTAATTCTGACGGTACGGTACGCACCAAGTGGCAGGCGCCTTGCTAAATTTCTTCAGAAATTTTTCTAGTTAATATTCCAGTTTCTTCGTGCGTTAATGTGGCCCGAACCGTAGCGTGCACCCCCACAATATAGGTATCAAAACGTGTGGCTCGGTCTGGAATGGTGTGCTACTACTTTTATTGGGGTTTCGAGTTACCATGGCAACAAAATTAGCGAAAAACCAACCCCCAAAAACCCCATAATAATCAATGGAGTCGGGTCGAAAGAAAGCCTCAAACATGCCTCAAAATGACCATTTTCAAAGCTGTACTGTGTCGTCATGCTTTCACCTACGAACACCGTTTAACTTCCAGTTTGTAGATATATCGGTGAACTACTCAGAAGTGAAAACGGGATGTGGAGATCTTTTATCGTCTCTTCACAGTTACTCCTCAAAGCTCATGTCCAAAAATCAGCGAAATCATCGTTTACAATGAAAGTCAATGACGGAATTCTCCAACCGCTAGAGTGGCCCACTAGCTTTTTTAAAGATTTCAAAACTCCAAACAACTTGACCTTACTCGCTCAATTTTCACTCTACATAGACAAATTATACATCGAAACGTAGGTATTTTTGTCAGGATTCGGGAAATGTAACCCTCATTGGTGTGGCGTTTATAGATTTTTCGCAAATCACCTCAGACCGACACAAACCCGAAACCTCCCCCATTCATTTCCTATGGAGAGGTTTTGAAAAATGACGTCTAAAAATCCAAAACATCACATGTTTTCGCATCGTCGCTACTCCTAAACCGTTTTATGTACAGACATGAGACTTTCACACATGAATGTCCCAACCCTTCTGGCACTCACAAAAAAGGAATTTTGTGAATAACTATTCGGGAGTAGCAAATGTGCAAAATCCTAAAAACGCTTTGGAGCTGCATTTCCCCACATCAACCACTTTTTTACATCGTTGCTGTGTCTACACCGATTTTTGTACAAACATAAAAATGAGCTTCATGGTCCTCAAAATCCTGCTGATACTCATGGTGAAATAATTATTTTGATATCTCTTATACTTTTTGAGTTACAGCAATTTGTTCGGGACCCTTTTTAGAGGATTTCTGAAAATCCATAAAAATCCTATTTAAATCATAATTTTTTACGCCTTTATTAAACTTTTTCTAGCAAAAAACGATAGCTTTACTTCTTCCCCTATCCGTTACGAACTAAACACAGAAAAAATTATGTCTCTACCATTTATAGATCAGGAGATATGAAGCGTTGTTCGGGGCAAAGTTCTCCATTATAATCCAATGGGACTTATTGTGAGCAAAGTCTCTGCACTTCGGTAGAATTGCTCGCTGCAGCTGTGTGAGTGAGTTTCCATGACGACGGAACTCTGAGGGCCAGAGGGAGAAGCTCCATTGGGATACAATGGCAACTTTCAACGCCCGCTGCAGTGGCTGTGATTAATGTAGAAATCTGAAATTCGCATAGTCACTTCCTCTTAACATTTTAAAATTTCCATGTGACTTTCAGCCATGTGTCAGTTTTCTGTCCCATTTGGGATTTCAATAGCTTTCCCATTGGGCTATTGCTTCCAACAGGACCTGGCCAGAGCCATAGAGCTAAAAAGAGTCGCGACACTCCCATTGGACTCCGTTGTACGCTGTTTGCCGCCCACTTCCGGGGTATGCAGCCTCGCATAGTTCCAAAAAGCCATTCTATGGCGTCGGACATCATTCACTTCCATTGCTGACTCTCGAGTAACTTCTGAGGTAAGTTGATTAAATAGCTACCTGTTTTGAATTGTCAACTGTCTATATTGTATCATAGGCCATTTATGATGCATATTCTGATCTTTTGTTGTATGTACACAGCGTAATTATATATATATTTTTTATCTTGGTAGACGACCGATTGCCTGCTAGTTTGTTAGCTTGACTTGTCTTCTGTGAAGGTAACGTTATATCCAGGGGTAAATTGATTAAATAGCTACCTATTTTGAACTGTCAACTGTCTATATTTTATCAGAGGTCCTTTATGATGCATATACTGATCTTTATTTGTATGTACACAACGTTATATCCAAGCGTAAGTTGATTAAATAGCTACCTCTTTTGAATTATCAACTCTGTATATTATATAAATAGGCCCTTTATGGTGCATATACTGATCTTTTGTTGTATGTACACAGCGTAATTATATATATATATATATATATATATATATATATATATATATATATATATATATATATATATATATAATTTTTTATCTTGGTAGACGACCGATTGCCTGCTAGTTTGTTAGCTTGACTTGCCTTCTGTGAAGGTAACGTTATATCCAGGCCTAAGTTGATTAAATAGCTACCTCTTTTGAATTGTAAACTCTGTATATTATATTAATAGGCCCTTTATGGTGCATATGCTTATATTTATTTGTACGTGCACAGTGCAATTTATAAATATATTCTTAACTTGGTAGACAATCGATTTTCAGTCATTGCCTGCTACTTTTATCTCGATTTTGCCAGCTGTGAAGAAGGTATCGCTACACCAGAAATTACACAGTTCATTAGTGAATCTCTGACATCTTTTATTAAGTAAGTTATTGATGTTAGATTACTAGGATCATTAAGGTTGACTAGGACGTTTTTTTAGGTTGTATCTGCTGAACCTGGCAGTGTTAGCCAGTCAGCTGAGTACTGTGTATCTGATGCTAGTAGAAATAAGGTTTGTTTAATCACACCCTTGAAAGGGCTGTTTAGTTGTATTGCATGTAGGAATACAAATTATTCCACACAAAAAATTATCATAAGCCATAATGAGGTTTAAAACGTTTATTACTCAGACAGTAGTGTGACTAATTTGTTCCCCAAACACTGCTGCTGCAGGCGGCTGCTGCTGGAGGCGATGACTGCTTGAGCTGGCTGATGTTGGCGAAGGATGGTGATGGCGGCTGCTGGTGGCGGCTGCTGATAATGTTGGCCTCTGCTGGCGCTGGCAGCTGGTGGCGGCTGGTGCTGGCCATGGCTGCTGGTGGCGACTGCTGACTGCTGGAATAAGAGGAGACTGGAGGCTGTGGAGACTGCGGACGGTGTGCCGGGAATGGAGTGGCCGAGTACATCCATGGCAACCAGTAAGGTGTTCGGCAGTGGCCTAGATGGTATGACCTTAGGTGAGGAGGTCTGCTGTGTGGAAATCGCCTTCTTGGTCTGACTCTTGCTGCCAAGGTACCCCTTATTACGGCTGTTTGCCTTCCTCTCAGCTCCGATGCACTTTGAGTGAATCCTTAACCTCAGCCTGATATATGTTGAAAGGATTTTTTTTTTCAGCTCATGGCATGAGGGAAGGTTGCTGTCCAGACTCATGGCCTCTCTTTCCAGCTGTACGTTGGAGGATTCCATAAGGGAATCACTCGTCTTGGAACGGAAGAGCTGCTCCACGTGCTGCAGGAGAGTGAACAGCTCATCGGATGGCCGGTATAATGCACAGTTAAAGGAATTTTTAAAATTCCTTTAACTGTAGTAAAACAGCTTTCTCACTTGTTGTGTTGGTTACTTTTTCAACCAGTGCACACTGGCATTCCTCACAGAGCGAGAAGCTGATGACCCTCTTCGCTACGTATCCTGCCAGGTGGCAGAGGACACAAGACTCGGTCTTTGTGAGGTCAGGTGGTGATGGGTCTACCAGCTGCTCCACTCTCACAACCTCAGAAGCACTGCAGTTGCTGTTCTTGTTGTCCAAGAAGTCCGCCAAGTGGTCTGATGCATCATCCAGGTAACTGCCAGTATGCGTTGTCTAGAGGAACTGCCCTACAGTGACAGCCCGTAGTGCATAGTGGAACTCCACAGGTGTCGGGACTGAGTTCCTCTGACGTATGCAAGAAAAAGTATTTTCTAGGCAGTCCTGAGTGAACCGGCTTGTTAGGACAAATTTGTGCCCCTGTCTCAACAGATCTTCCTGGATCTCCAGGATCGTTGTTGTGGACATCATCAGTCCTGTCTGCGACATTATAATATGCTGTGAATGGTTTGCCCTATATATAGTGTTACCTGCTGTGTCCATTGTTGAATATATTGTCGCCCTATTTCGATTCATCTGCTTTTTAGTGTCCAGGACTCAGATGAAGAGGATGTTAGTATGCGTTGACGAGAGGAACTGCCCTACAGTGACTGGCCATAGTGCATACTGGAACTCCACAGGTGTGAGTCTGATGTATGCAAGAGAAAGTATTTTTCTAGGCAGTCCTGAATGAACTGGCTTTAATGAACATATTTGTGCCCCTGTCTCAACAGATCTTGCTGGACCAGCAGTATCGTTGTTGTGGCCATCACAGGTTTCAGTGGAGCCCCCCCCCCCCCAAAAAAATGGTTACGATACCTGTTCTTAACGCCTGTTTACACATTTGTTGTTCTTGTTCACACATACTGTACGTATGTTTGTTGATATTATTCATGCTTGTTCCCATTTTTTTTTTCCACATTGTTCATTTTTATCTTATGCCAGGTACCTTTTATTATTAATGTTGTCCTTCCTTTCAGCCCTGATGCACTCTGAAGCCTGATGTATGTGGAGGATTTTTTTTAAATGTATTTATAATATTTCTCCCTGTTCCTTCACTTTGTTCTTGTTTTTCCAGTTAGATACACACATTTACACACACACATCTTGTTGTCTCACTCAGTATTTTTATTAAACAATATTTGAATCATTCATCCAAGCTTAATGAGTTGTTATTATTTAATATATTTGATTCTTTGTGCATGGCTTAGTATTAAAATTATCATTGTTGTGTGGCCAACTTGTGCCTCATCAGAAAAAGTGGGTGTAAATGCTGAATGGACTGTTCTTTCTCAAAAAAGCAAAAAGCAACAATGGAGTCCAATGGGAGTGTTGCCTGTCACTGTTCTCTATCACTCTCTCTGCAGCTAACCTTACTCTTACTCTATGCATTAATCCAGAGACGTAGAGAAAAATCTTAATAGCTCTGCACTTGCCTATAGACCCAAACAGATAAGCATAATGCTTTTGATAATATGTGAATGGCTTAATATTAAAATTATATTCTTAGTCTTAACATGAAGGGGGCACGACACCCTTATCTTTCTTTTCTGGCTTGCCACTCCCTCCTCCTACCGTGTTGTTGCCAGGGCCTTTGCCATGCCCCGGGCAACTATTCACCGGGTAGTCCACAGGGTGAGTGGGAAGATCGCCACTCTTCTTTATCGGGCGGTCCGACATCCCACCGCAGAAGAGCTCCCTCGCCTCGGGGGTAGCTTTGCCCGTCTGGCCAGAACCGCAGCCTTCAACCGTGTGGTTGGTGCCATCGATGGCTGTCACGTCAGGGTGAAGCCCCCAGCACAAGATGCTGCCTGTTATTTTAACAGGAAGCTCTTTTATTCCATCCAGCTGCAGGCCATCTGTGATAACGTGGGGAAGTTCCTCGATGTGTTCGTGGGGTACTGTGGGTCAGTTCATGATGCCAGGGTACTGAGGAACAGCCCCATATACTATCAGCAGTCCTACCCTCCACCAGGATACAGCATACTTGGAGATGGGGGCTACCCCTGCCTATCCCAGCCCATCAGCCTCATCACACCCTTCAGACAGCCCGTTCGCAACCACCTCCAGGCTCGCTTTAACAACAGCTTGTCAAAGGCCAGGAGCATTGTTGAGCGGTCCTTTGGGATGCTGAAGACTAGGTGGAGGTCCATCTTCTTCAAGGCTCTGGAAGTGGATGTGACTTACGTGCCGGAGGTCATCGTCTGTTGCACGGTCCTACATAACATATGTATTAGCAACGAAGACCTGCTGGAGCCAGATGCTGATGTCAGGAGGGCACGAAGACCAGCACCAGCACCTCCAGGAGCCGTCTCTGGTGCAGAGCAGAGACAGAGGATGGCAATGGCATGTTATGTCCCTGACCATGATTACATTTAAAAATGTAAAATGCATGATTGAATAAATTACATGACCATTGTATGATTGTGTTGATTTCATCTGGCATGTTAAAAAACAAAACAAATCTGAATAAATTACGACCATTCTGCAAAATCAATGTTTAATGTTGAACACATTAGATTTTGCAGAATGGTCGTAATTTATTCAGATTTGTTTTGTAACATTGTGAGGTAAATATATTGTGTACTTCTTATTAGTTTGATAAAGTAGGTAGGTAGTATTTTTAGGAATTTATCAATCATGAATTTGACATTACCGCTTTTGAAAGTCTGGAGTAACCTAATCAGGAAAAAAGATGTTAAGTTGTGGTATAACGAGTGACAGTGTAAATTATGTTTTACATATTTATTTAATATTTAATTCACTACATTTTTTTGGATATAACATCTAAAATTGCCAGGAGGCGCTCCTCCCTGGCAGACGCCTCTCTCTCCCTTGCAGCCATCTCCCTATCCCTCCTGTCCTCCCTCTCCCTCATCTCCCTGAAAAACCTCTCCTCCCTCTCTACAGTCTGATGGTGACGCCTCTCTTCCCTCTCCACAGCCTCTTGGTGCCTCCTCTCCTCCTCCTCGTGTTCTGCAACTCTCTCTTTTCTCCTCTCGCTCTCGCTGCTCTCTCTGCATCTCCTGTATCACCTCATCAGCCTGCTTCTCATTGTCCTGCAAGGCTTTTACAATAGCCACGGTGTCTACCCGGCGCCTCTTTGGGGTAGACACCTCAGGAGTCACCGGTGTCACCACAGAAGAGGGCGAGGCCCTCGCCACTTCCGGGTCGGATGAAGCAAAGAGAGCAGGCGGCTCCATAGATGGCCTGCTCCCTATTGCTTCATCCATTAGTGCGTACCACTTCCAAGAAGCAGCGGTGGCCTCACCCCCTTCTGTACTAACACCGGTACGAGGGTTCTTAAGTGCCTGTGGATGAACGACAAAAAAAAGCTGCACTATTTCACTATCAATTGCTAAACACTAACAATGTATTTACATTTCTTGCTTACAAATATACACTACCGTTCAAATATTTAAAGTCTCTCAATCACCATAGGTAAAATTCCCAAACAATCCTAAAGGAGTTTTCCAAAAAGATATGTATGGAACAACCTTGTACCAGGGTTCCTACAGCACAAGGCAAGTTAAATTGAAGACTTTTTAAGACTTTTTAATGCCACTTGAAATAAAAAGTTAAGACCAATTTCACGATAAACAAGATAAACCTGGATGCGACAACTTTACCCAAATGTTTATTTTAACATAAACCATTACTTTCTGGCTCAGTAGACATGTTAAAGATTTTGAAAAACATTCCATATAGGAAGAAAGCTAAAAAACACACAAATTACAGATATATTTTTAACAACTACTGAACTGAATTCACAAACTTTGTTTTGTTCCCTACTAAAATAAACTATAAATCAGTGCCAACTCTTTTTCACAGCTATGGTCCGGCCGCAACAGTTTTTATTGGTTCCGCTATTGGGACGAAACCAATAATGGTTACATTGTGCCGTTCGGTAAATTTAAAAAAAATACAATTGTATCAATTATTTGACTGTTTGGTAAGGATTACAAAAATAAAATCCTATTTATGACCTGGTAACAATTTTAAGACCTAAGAAAGACTGATTTAAGACATTTTAATGCCAATTAAGGCCTTAGTTTTATATTACAGAATTCAATGCCTTTTAAGACTTTTTAAGGATCCGCAGGAACCCTGTGTACTAACCTTGTATTTCTGCACCAAATTCTCCCATCGCTTCCTGATGGCTTTAGCATCCAGCATCCCCTCCAACCCCTTTTTCTTAATGAATTCCCTGGTAAAAACACAACAGCAGATCATATCAATGCATTAAATAATACAGAGGCCCACTACCAGAACATTTAACATGACACGAGTACTGGGTTCGCCCAACTAATGTTATGTTACTCATTAAATATTTCTTATGTTTTGTTTGCAACAACAATATCACAACATTTATTTTGAGTAGATTATTTATCCTGGGGTTGGGCCAGAGATGCAGACTGCTTTACATGTGTTTACTACAGCACTGTCAATAACGAGCATATGTGATCATGTTAGTTTGAAGTGAAGAACGTAGCGTAATACAACTGTTAATGCAATGTACTTACTCGAATCCAGTAAGGGTCGCATTCCTCCTGCCAGTAAATAAATCTGCGTTAGCAGCACGCCAGGGGATTAGCTCCCTGGTATCTTCGTCGGTCCCTAAAACGGATCAAAATACCTCGATGAGACAAATGGAACTCACCTTGCCCGTCAATAGTATACGTGATATCCAGCATTACAACAGCACAACACTGTATTCACCAGCCCATAATCTAAAATAGTCACAAAGCCAGTTTCATAACTTACTAGCGTTCACACAGATAACGTGCTCGTCCCAATGGATGGCTTATTACTGCTGTTATTTAAAATTAACACGATAGAGTTCACATGTCTAACGTGCTCGTCTCAATGGCTGGCTTAACGTGCTAGGTAGCTATAGGTAGCTAGGTAGCATTAACATGTAACTTACGCTAATTAACTCGCCAAATGATTATATCAGCTTCTGTCAGTGAGGGACATGTAAGTGATGCATTAGACGAGAGTACAATGCCTCGTATTACCACCATTACTTACATTTATATGATTGCGGCGTCGCAGCTCCGGCTGTCTCGGCTGAAATGTCCGCCATTATTTTCAAAATGGAAAAATCTTCCCGACGTCCTTAGCCCCTCCCTTTCCGCTTTGTAGTCAAGATGGCGTCCGTTTAGTGCGAGTAGGGTACATCGTTACACACTGCATTTTGTGACCGTTTTTAGGGGGTCATCCGGGTACTTTCAGTGCACTGACTTTTTGTGTTATCCACACTACCTACTTAAAACTAAGTGTTCGAAGTGTAGAAGTAGGCGGATTGAGACACACCCAGAGAGAGGGCTGCAGCTGTCAGTGAGTCTCCATGACAACGCTGCTAGCAAGAGGCTCCTAGGAGGTCCATTGACTTAACATGGCACCTTTCGACGGCCGCTGCGGGGGCTTTGAAGGCCGTAGGAAGCTGAAATTCGCAGTGTCGCTTCCCGTTGCTATTTCTGATGGTACGGTACGCACCAAGTGGCAGGCGCCTTCCTAAATTTCTTCAGAAATTTTCTAGTTATTCTTTACTTCTTCTTCCGTCACGATTAATGCGGCCCGAACCGTAGCGTGCACCCCCACAATATAGGTATCAAAATCTGCGGCTCGATTACGAGATGTGTGCTACTACATTTCTGACGGTACGGTACGCACCAAGTGGCAGGCGCCGTGTTAAATTTCTTCTGAAATTTTCTAGTTAGGCGCCTGCCTTGCATGTGCAATGAGGAGGCAGTGCTGTGTGAAGCACAGCACTGCCTCCCAATGCAAATGCATGGGCAGGGCCTATTACTATGCACCTCTAAACGGACTATATCTTATTCTTTATTATTCTTCCTTCACGATTAATGTGGCCCGAACCATAGCGTGCACCCCCACAATATAGGCATCAAAACCTGTGGCTCGATCTCGAGATGTGTGCTACTACTTTTATTGGGAGTTCGAGTTACCATGGCAACAAAATTAGCGAAAAACCACCCCCCAAAAAACCCATAATAATCAATGGAGTCGGGTAGAAAGAAAGCCTCAAAAAAGCCTCAAAATGACCATTTTCAAAGCTGTACTGTGTCTTCATGCTTTCACCTACGAACACCGTTTAACTTCCAGTTTGTAGATATATCTGTGAACTACTCAGAAGTGAAAACGGGATGTGGATATCTGTTATCGTCTCCTCACAAGTACTCCTCAAAGCTCATGTCCAAAAATCAGCGAAATCATCGTTTACAATGAAAGTCAATGACGGAATTCTCCAACCGCTAGAGTGGGCCACTCCGAACAACTTGACCTTACTCGCTCAGTTTCCACTCTACGTAGACAAATTATACATCAAAACGTAGGTATTTTTGTCAGGATTCGGGAAATGTAACCCTCATTGGGTGGCATTTATAGATTTTTTGCAAATCACCTCAGACCGACACAAACCCGAAACCTCCCCCATTCATTTCCTATGGAGCGGTTTTGAAAAATGATGTCTAAAAATCCAAAACATCACATGTTTTCGCATCGTCGCTACTCCTAAACCGTTTTATGTACAGACATGAGACTTTCACACATGAATGTCCCAACCCTTCTGGCACTTACAAAAAAGGAATTTTGTGGATAACTGTTACGGTTTTTCCGCAGGAACAATTTGTTCGGGAGTAGCGAATGTGCAAAATCCTAAAAACGCTTTGGAGCTGCATTTTCCCACATCATCCACTTTTTTACATCGTCGCTGTGCCTACACCGATTCTTGTACAAACATAAAAATGTGCACCATAGTCCTCAAAAGCCTGCTGATACTCACAGTGAAAGAATTATTTTGATATCTCTTATACTTTTTGAGCTCCAGCGATTTGTTCTGAACCGTTTTAAGAGGATTTCTGAAAATCCATAAAAATCCAATTTAGATCATAATTTTTTACGCCTTTATTAAACTTTTTCCAGCAAAAACCGATAGCAAGTCTTCTTCCCCTATCCGTTACGAACTAAACGCAGAAAAAATTACGTCTCTACCATTTATGGAACAGGAGATATGAAGCATTGTTCGAGGCAAAGTTCTCCATTATAATCCAATAGCAGCCTCTGACACAAAGTGTCTGCACTTCAGTAAACTGGCCCGCTGCAGCTGTGTCAGTGAGTTTCCATGACGACGGAACTCTGAGGGCCATAGGGAGACACTCCATTGAGATACAATGGCAACTTTCGACGCCCGCTGCAGCGGCTGTGATTAATGTAGAAATCTGAAATTCGCACAGTCACTTCCTCTTAACATTTTAAAATTTTCATGTGACTTTCAGCCATGTGTCAGTTTACTGACCCACTTTGGATTTTACATGCTTTCCTATTGGGCCTTTGCTTCCAACAGGACCTGGCATGATGCCCAGACACAACTCAATTGGCCAATACAGCACCACCGTGGGAAATGGTGCTACAGATCATTTTGGTCAAATGTTAAGTTCTGGGCCCAGATGTGGTGAGGCTGAGTTGCTAAAGGAGGCCAACATGACCCATAAAGATTGGTCACGTTTGGTGACATTAAGTATTGGCACCCCTATTTGAGGCACTTCCCAGTACAGGATTTGGACCAAACTGACAGAGTACAATCACCCGGTCATACTGAACACAACCATGTTAGCGGCTAACAGTTAGCATGTTGCTAACCGGAAGTACCTCTAGGAAGGTTTCACCAACTTCTGCTTCACAGAGTCTGTTCTGCATTTAGAGAGAAAGCTCCACAAGAAATTTGGGCTACGTGGCATAATGCATCTCCAAGCTATGAGGTGTCAAACATCCAATGCTTTTCAATGGGAGACCAAACCGCTTATGGTCCCAATAATGCATGCCCATATATGGCGCTGCAGTGTAGCTCAGATGGAAAGTGCAAGCTTTGCATGCAAGAGGTCGTGGGATCGATTCCAGGTTTGGAAGACTTAGAGTTTTGTATTATAATCCCCACAGTGTGTATATTAAAACATGTGTGCTGATCCCATGAAGTATTTTTTTGTACCACCCGCCATTTTGAGTTACCATGGCAACGTTATTAACAACGTTTTTTCTCCCTATTTGAGGCTCATCCCAGTACAGGATTTGGACCAAACTAACAGAGTACACTCACCCAGTGATACCATACACAACCATGTTAGCGGCTAACGGTTAGCATGTTGCTAACCGGAAGTAGCTATAAGAAGCTTGTACAAACTCCTGCTTGACAGATTTGGTGAATTTTAGGATTTTCTCCCTTTTTAGGCACTTCTCAGTACAGGATTTCAACCAAACTAACAGAGTAACATCACCCGGTGATACTGAACACAACCCTGCTAGCGGCTAACCTTTAGCATGTTGCTAACCAGAAGTAGCTTTGGGAAGGTCCTACCAACTGCTGCTTAGCCAGGGTTGTTCTGCCTTTACAGACAGAGAGAGGGCTGCAGCTGTCAGTGAGTCTCCATGACAACGCTGCTAGCAAGAGGCTCCTAGGAGGTCCATTGACTTAACATGGCACCTTTCGACGGCCGCCGCGGGGGCTGTGAAGGCCATAGGAAGCTGAAATTCGCAGTGTTGCTTCCTGTGGCTATTTCTGACGGTACGGTACGCACCAAGTGGCAGGCGCCTTGTTAAATTTCTTCAGAAATTTTTCTAGTTAGGCGCCTGCCATAGCATTTGCAATGAGGAGGCAGTGCTGTGCGAAGCACAGCACTGCCTCCCATGCAAATGCATGGAGGCACCTATTACTATTCACCTCTAAACGGCTTATTTATTATTCTTTATTATTATTCCGTCACGGCTAATGCGGCCCGAACCGTAGCGTGCACCCCCACAATATAGGTATCAAAACCTGCGGCTCGATTACGAAATGTGTGCTACTACTTTTATTGGGGTTTCGAGTTACCATGGCAACAAAATTAGCGAAAACCCCCCCCAAAAAACCCCATAGGAATGAATGGAGTCGGGTAGAAAGAAAGCCTCAAAAAGGCCTCCAAATGACCAATTTCAACGCTGTACTGTGTCGTCATGCTTTCACCTACGAACACCGTTTAACTTCCAGTTTGTAGATATATCTGTGACCTACTCAGAAGTGAAAACGGGAGGTGGATATCTTTTGTCGTCTCTTCACAGTTACTCCTCAAAGCTCATGTCCAAAAATCAGCGAAATCATCGTTTACAATGAAAGTCAATGACGGAATTCTCCAACCGCTAGAGTGGCCCACTCTAGCTTTTTTAAAAATTTCAAAACTCCCAACAACTTGACCTTACTCGCTCAATTTTCACTCTACGTAGACAAATTATACATCAAAACGTAGGTATTTTTGTCAGGATTCGGGAAATGTAATCCTCATTGGTGTGGCATTTATAGATTTTTCGCAAATCACCTCAGACCGACACAAACCCGAAACCTCCCCCATTCATTTCCTATGGAGCGGTTTTGAAAAATGACGTTTGAAAATCCAAAACATCACATGTTTTCGCATCGTCGCTACTCCTAAACCGTTTTATGTACAGACATGAGACTTTCACACATGAATGTCCCAACCCTTCTGGCACTCAAGAAAAATGAATTTTGTGGATAACTGTTACGGTTTTTCCACAGGAACAATTTGTTCGGGAGTAGCGAATGTGCAAAATCCTGAAATCGCTTTGGAGCTGCATTTTCCCACATCATCCACTTTTTTACATCGTCGCTGTGCCTACACCAATTTTTGTAAAAATATGAAAATGAGCTACATGGTCATCAAAAGCCTGCTGATACTCACAGTGAAAGAATTATTTTGATATCTCTTATACTTTTTTAGCCAGAGCGATTTGTTCGGGACCATTTTCAGAGGATTTTTGAAATTTCATAAAAATGTCCTTTAGATCATAATTTTTTACGCCTTTATTAAACTTTTTCCAGCAAAAACCGATAGCAAGTCTTCTTCCCCTATCCGTTACGAAATAAACACAGAAAAAATTACGTCTCTACCATTTACGGTTCCGGAGAAATCGTGCGTTGTTCGAGGCAAAGTTCTCCATTATAATCCAATAGGCAGACTTGGACACAAAGTGTCTGCACTTCTTTAGACTGGCCCGCTGCAGCTGTGTCAGTGAGTTTCCATGACGACGGAACTCTGAGGGGCAGAGGGAGACGCTCCATTAAGATAAAATGGCAACTTTCATCGCTCACTGCAGTGGCTGTGATTAATATAGAAATCTGAAATTCGCACAGTCACTTCCTCTTAACATTTTAAAATTTTCATGTGACTTTCAGTCATGTGTCAATTTTCTGTCCCATTTTGGATATCACATGCTTTCCTATTGGACCTTTGCTTCCAACAGGACCTGGCATGATAACCAGACACGACCCAATTGGCCAATACAGCACCACCCACATGTGGGAAATGGCACTACACACCATTTTGGTCAAATGTTGAGTTCTGGGCCCAGATGTGGTGAGGCTAAGTTGCTAAAGGAGGCCAATCTGACCAATGAACTTTGGTGACGTTTGGTGACATTAAGTATTGGCACCCCTATTTGAGGCACTTCCCAGTACAGGATTTGGACCAAACTGACAGAGTACAATCACCCGGTGATACTGAACACAACTATGTTAGCGGCTAACGATTAGCATGTTGCTAACTGGAAGTAGCTCTATGAAGGTCTCACCAACTTCTGCTTCACAGAGTCTGTTCTTACTTTAGAGAGAAAGCTCCACAAAGAATTTGGGCTACGTCGCATAAAGCATCTCCAAGCTATGAGGTGTCAAACATCCAATGCTTTTCAATGGGGGACCAAACCCCTTATGGTCCCAATAATGCAATCCCATATATGGCGCTCCAGTATAGCTCAGATGGAAAGTGCAGGCTTTGCATGCAAGAGGTTGTGGGATCGATTCCCGTCTTGGGAGACTAAGAGTTTTGTATTATAACCCCCACAGTGTGTATATTAAAACATGTGTGCTGATCCCATGAAGTATTTTTTTGTACCACCCGCCATTTTGAGTTACCATGGCAACGTTACAAACAACGTTTTTTCTCCCTATTTGAGGCTCATCCCAGTACAGGATTTGGACCAAACTAACAGAGTACACTCACCCAGTGATACCAAACACAACCATGTTAGCGGCTAACGGTTAGCATGTTGCTAACCGGAAGTAGCTCTAGGAAGCCTGTACAAACTTCTGCTTGACAGATTTGGTGAATTTTAGGATTTTCTCCCTTTTTAGGCACTTTTCAGTACAGGATTTCAACCAAACTAACAGAGTAACATCACCCGGTGATACTGAACACAGCCATTCTAGCGGCTAATCGTTAGCATGTTGCTAACCGGAAGTAGCTCTAGGAAGCCTGTACAAACTTCTGCTTGACAGATTTGGTGAATTTTAGGATTTTCTCCCTTTTTAGGCACTTTTCAGTACAGGATTTCAACCAAACTAACAGAGTAACATCACCCGGTGATACTGAACACAGCCATTCTAGCGGCTAACCGTTAGCATGTTGCTAACTGGAAATAGATTTAGGAAGGTCCTACCAACTGCTGCTTAGCCAGAGTTCTTCTGCCTTTACAGACAGAGAGGGCTGCAGCTGTCAGTGAGTCTCCATGACAACGCTGCTAGCAAGAGGCTCCTAGGAGGTTCATTGACTTAACATGGCACCTTTCAACGGCCGCTTTGAGGGCTGTGAAGACCGTAGGAACCTTAAATTCGCAGTGTTGCTTCCTGTTGCTATTTCTGACGGTACGGTTCGCACCAAGAGGCAGGCGCCTTGCTAAATTTCTTCAGAAATTTTTCTAGTTATTAATATTCTTAATTATTTGTGCGTTAATGCGGCCCGAACCGTAGCGTTCACCCCCACAATATAGGTATCAAAACGTGCGGTTCGGTCGGCAATAGTGTGCTACTACTTTTATTGGGGTTTCGAGTTACCATGGCAACAAAATTAGCGAAAAACCAACCCCCAAAAAACCCATAGGAATGAATGGAGTCGGGTAGAAAGAAAGCCTCAAAAAAGCCTCAAAATGACCATTTTCAAAGTTGTACTGTGTCGCCATGCTTTCACCTATGAACACCGTTTAACTTCCAGTTTGTAAATATATCTGTGAACTACTCAGAAGTGAAAACGGGATGTGGATATCTGTTATCGTCTCCTCACAAGTACTCCTCAAAGCTCATGTCCGAAAATCTGTGAAATCATTGTTTATAATGAAAGTCAATGACGGAATTCTTCAACTGCCAGAGTGGCCCACTCTAGCTTTTTTTTAAATTTCAAAACTCCGAACAACTTGACCTTACTCGCTCAATTTACACTCTATGTAGACAAATTATACATCAAAACGTAGGTATTTTTGTCAGGATTCGGGACATGTAACCCTCATTGGTGTGGCATTTATAGATTTTTCGCAAATCACCTCAGAGCGACACAAACCCGAAACCTCCCCCATTCATTTCCTATTGAGCGGTTTTGAAAAATGACGTCTAAAAATCCAAAACATCACATGTTTTCGCATCACCGCTACTCCTAAACCTTTTTATGTACAGGCATGAGACTTTCACACATGAATGTCCCAACGCTTCTGGCACTCACAAAAAAGGAATTTTGTGGATAACTGTTACGGTTTTTCCGCAGGAACAATTTGTTCGGGAGTAGCAAATGTGCAAAATCCTAAAAACGCTTTGGAGCTTCATTTTCCCACATAATCCACTTTTTTACATCGTCGCTGTGCCTACACCGATTCTTGTACAAACATAAAAATGAGCTTCATGGTCCTCAAAAGCCTGCTGATACTCATAGTGAAATAATTTTTTTGATATCTCTTATACTTTTTGAGTTACAGTGATTTGTTCGGGACCCTTTTTAGAGGATTTCTGAAAATCCATAAAAATACCCTTTAGATCATAATTTTTTACGCCTTTATTAAACTTTTTCCAGCAAAAAACGATAGCTTTTCTTCTTCCCCTATCCATTACGAACTAAACGCAGAAAAAATTACGTCTCTACCATTTACGGATAAAGAGATATCGAGCGTAGTTCAGGGCAAAGTTCTCCAATATAATCCAATGGGACTTATTGTGAGCAAAGTCTCTGCACTTCGGTAGACTGGCCGCTGCAGCTGTGTGAGTGAGTTTCCATGACGACGGAACTCTGAGGGCCAGAGGGAGAAGCTCCATTAGGATACAATGGCAACTTTCGACGCCCGCTGCAGCGGCTGTGATTAATGTAGGAATCTGAAATTCGCAGTCACTTCCTCTTAACATTTTAAAATTTTCATGTGACTTTCAGCCATGTGTCACTTTTCTGTCCCATTTTGGATTTTACATGCTTTCCTATTGGGCCTTTGCTTCCAACAGGACCTGGCATGATGCCCAGACACGACCCAATTGGCCAATACAGCACCACCCAGCTGTGGGAAATGGCACTACACACCATTTTGGTCAAATGTTGAGTTCTGGGCCCAGATGTGGTGAGGCTGAGTTGCTAAAGGAGGCCAATCTGACCCATGAACTTTGGTCACGTTTGGTGACATTAAGTATTGGCACCCCTATTTGAGGCACTTCCCAGAACAGGATTTGGACCAAACTGACAGAGTATAATCACCCGTTGATACTGAACACAACCATGCTAGCGGCTAACGGTTAGCATGTTGCTAACCGGAAGTAGCTCTAGGAAAGTCTCACCAACTTCTGCTTCACAGAGTCTGTTCTGCATTTAGAGAGAAAGCTCCACAAGAAATTTGGGCTACGTCACATAAAGCATCTCCAAGCTATGAGGTGTCAAACATCCAATGCTTTTCAATGAGGGACCAAACCCCTTATGGACCCTATAATGCATGCCCATATATGGCGCTACAGTTTAGCTCAGATGGAAAGTGCAGGCTTTGCATGCAAGAGGTCATGGGATCAAAACCCGGCGTGGGAGACTAACAGTTGTGTATTATAATCCCCACAGTGTGTATATTAAAACATGTGTGCTGATCCCATGAAGTATTTTTTAGTACCACCCGCCATTTTGAATTACCATGGCAATGTTATAAATGACGTTTTTTCTCCCTATTTGAGGCTCATCCCAGTACAGGATTTGGACCAAACTAACAGAGTACACTCACCCAGTGATACCCAACACAACCATGTTAGCGGCTAACGGTTAGCATGTTTCTAACCGGAAATAGCTTTAGGAAGGTCCTACCAACTTCTGCTTAGCCAGAGTTCTTCTGCCTTTACAGACAGAGGGAGGGCTGCAGCTGTCAGTAAGTCTCCATGACAACGCTGCTAGCAAGAGGTTCCTAGGAGGTCCATTGACTTAACATGGCAACTTTCGACGGCCGCTGCGGGGGCTGTGAAGGCCGTAGGAAGCTGAAATTCGCAGTGTTGCTTCCTGTTGCTATTTCTGACGGTACGGTACGCACCAAGTGGCAGGCGCCTTGCTAAATTTCTTCAGAAATTTTCTAGTTATTAATATTTTTAATTATTTGTGCGTTAATGCGGCCCGAACCGTAGCTTGCACCCCGCAGTATAGGTATCAAAACGTGCGGTTCGGTCGATAATAGTGTGCTACTACTTTTATTGGGGTTTCGAGTTACCATGGCGACAAAATTAACGAAAAACCACCCCAAAAAAACCCATAGGAATGAATGGAGTCGGGTAGAAAAAAAGCCTCAAAATAACCATTTTCAACGCTGTACTGTGTCGTCATGCTTTCACCTACGAACACTGTTTAACTTCCAGTTTGTAGATATATCTGTGACCTACTCAGAAGTGAAAACGGGATGTGGATATCTTTTATCATCTCTTCACAGTTACTCCTCAAAGCTCATGTCCAATAATCAGCGAAATCATCGTTTACAATGAAAGTCAATGACGGAATTCTCCAACCGCTAGAGTGGCCCACTCTAGCTTTTTTAAAGATTTAAAAACTCCGAACAACTTGACTTTACTCGCTCAATTTTCACTCTACGTAGACAAATTATACATCAAAACGTAGGTATTTTTGTCAGGATTCGGGAAATGTAACCCTCATTGGTGTGGCATTTATAGATTTTTCGCAAATCACCTCAGATCGACACAAACCCGAAACCTCCCCCATTGATTTCTTATGGAGCGGTTTTGAAAAATAACGTCTAAAAATCCAAAACATCACATGTTTTCGCATCGTCGCTACTCCTAAACCGTTTTATGTACAGACATGAGACTTTCACACATGAATGTCCCAACCCTTCTGGCACTCATAAAAAAGGAATTTTGTGGATAACTGTTACGGTTTTTCCGCAGGAACAATTTGTTCGGGAGTAGCGAATGTGCAAAATCCTAAAAACGCTTTGGAGCTGCATTTTCCCACATCAACCACTTTTTTACATCGTCGCTGTGTCTACACCGATTTTTGTACAAACATAAAAATGAGCTTCATGGTCCTCAAAAACCTGCTGATACTAATGGTGAAAGAATTATTTTGATATCTCTTATACTTTTTGAGTTACAGCGATTTGTTCGGGAACCTTTTTAGAGGATTTCTGAAATTCCATAAAAATCCCATTTAGATCATAATTTTTTACGCCTTTATTAAACATATTTTTCGCAAAAAACGATAGTTTTCTTCTTCCCCTATCCGTTACGAACTAAACGCAGAAAAAATTACGTCTCTACCATTTATGGATCAGGAGATATGAAGCGTTGTTCGGGGCAAAGTTCTCCATTATAATCCAATGGGACTTTTTGTGACCAAAGTGTCTGCACGTCTGTAGACGGCCGCTGCAGGTGTGTGAGCTAGTTTCCATGACGACGGAACTCTGAGGGCCAGAGGGAGAAGATCCATTGAGATAGAATGGCAACTTTCGACGCCCGCTGCAGCGGCTGTGATAATTGTAGAAATCTTAAATTCGCACAGTCACTTCCTCATGACATTTTAAAATTTTCAAGTGACTTTCAGCCATGTGTCACTTTTCTGTGCCATTTTGGATTTCACATGCTTTCCTATTGGGCCTTTGCTTCCAACAGGACCTGGCATGATAACCAGACACGACCCAATTGGCCAATACAGCACCACCCACCCACCAATGCTTTTCAATGAGGGACCAAACCCCTTATGGTCCCAATAATGCATGCCCATATATGGGACTACAGTGTAGCTCCGATGGAAAGTGCAGGCTTTGCATGCAAGAGGTTGTGGGATTGATTCCCGGTGTGGAAGACTTGGAGTTTTGTATTATAATCCCCACATTGTGTATATCAAAACATGTGTGCTGATCACATGAAGTATTTTTTTGTACCACCCGCCACTTTGAGTTCCCATGGCAACGTTATAAATAACGTATTTTCTCCCCATTTGAGGCACATCCCAGTACAGGATTTGGACCAAACTGACAGAGTACAATCACCCGGTGATACTGAACACAACCATGCTAGCGGCTAACGGTTAGCATGTTGCTAACTGGAAGTAGCTATAAGAAGCTTGTACAAACTCCTGCTTGACAGATTTGGTGAATTTTAGGATTTTCTCCCTTTTTAGGCACTTCTCAGTACAGGATTTCAACCAAACTATTTTATCACCTGCGTATTTTAGCTAAAGTTAAATCTTATTTTTGTTTAAAAGACTTTGAAGGACTTATCCATGCATTCATCACATCTCGTTTGGACTATTGTAATTCATTATATAAGGGCCTGGACAAATCACAGATGCAGCGACTTCAAATGATCCAGAACGCAGCGGCTCGGCTTCTTACAGGAACCAGGAAGCGTGACCATATAAGGCCCATACTGGCCTCTTTACATTGGCTGCCTGTTTTTTATCGAATAGATTTTAAGATTGTCTTATTAACTTATAAAGCTTTAAATGGATTAGCTCCCCCTTATCTTCTGGAACTTTTAAAATTTCAGCCCATGTCCAGAACCCTACGTTCTAATAATCAGCTTTTACTAACAGTTCCTCGGACCAGACTTAAGAGGAAAGGAGATCGGGCTTTTTCTGCTGTTGCTCCTTCTCTATGGAACAATCTACCTTTCCAAATTAGATCTGCCCACAGCCTGGATCATTTTAAATTGCTTCTTAAAACTTATTTTTATTCTTTGTCATTTAATTAAAGTAGTGTTTGATACTTTGTTTTTATTCATTTCTGTTGTTGTCACTCTTGTACAGCACTTTGGTGCAGTTCTATGCCTGTTTTAAAGTGCTATATAAATAAATTTGACATTGACATTGACAAACTAACAGAGTAACATCACCCGGTGATACTGAACACAACCATGCTAGCGGCTAACCGTTAGCAGGTTGCTAACCAGAAGTAGCTTTAGGAAGGTCCTATCAACTTCTGCTTAGCCAGCACCCATTAAAACACGAAGAAGGAGAAGAGCGCACCACTTTTAAAACAGAAGAAGAAGAATTGGAAGTTTGTTGTCATAAACGGTGATGGGGAGCTGCTGTGTTATGGTAAGTGTGTTAAACGATTCAGTTTATTTGGATCGGGCTGATCCTGTGATAAATGTTCGTTTCCAGGATAGATTAATCATGTCTAAAGTAGTGCCACTGATCAAAGGGAATATGTCCTTAAACAACTTGGTTGGGATTGGATCTAACATACAGGTAGAAGGTTTAGATGAAGCTAAAATTTTTCAATTCAATTCAATTTTATTTATATAGCGCCAAATCATGAAACATGTCATCTCAAGGCACTTTACAAAATCAAGTTCAATCATATTATACAGATTGGGTCAGATTATACAGATTGGTCAAAAATGTCCTATATAAGGAAACCAGTTGATTGCATCAAAGTCCCGACAAGCAGCATTCACTCCTGGGGAACCGTAGAGCCACAGGGAGAGTCGTCTGCATTGTACATGGCTTTGCTGCAATCCCTCATACTGAGCAAGCATGAAGCGACAGTGGGAAGAAAAACTCCCCATTAACAGGAAGGAAAAACCTCCGGCAGAACCGGGCTCAGTATGAACGGTCATCTGCCTCGACCGACTGGGGTTACGGAAGACAGAGCAGAGACACAACAAGACAGACAAAAAGGCACAGAAGCACACATGGATCTAGTAATCTGTTCTACATTAAATGGTAGTAGCGGGTGAGCCGTCTTCTCTGGATGATGTCACAGTTAACAGAACGCCAGACCAGGTGTACCTACTATGAAGAGAAAAGAGAGAGAACAGAAAGTTAAAGCAGAAATGACAACACATAATGCATAATTGAAGAACAGTAGAACTCAATAGAGTGAGAAAATTAGATCCTGATATACTCCAGTAGCCTAAGCCTATAGCAGTAAAACTATAAAGGTAGCTGAGAGTAACATGAGCCACTAGTTATAATTTTTGTCAAAAAGAAAAGTTTTAAGCCTAGTCTTAAAAGTAGACAGGGTGTCTGCCTCACGGACCAAAACTGGGAGTTGGTTCCACAGGAGAGGAGCCTGATAGCTAAAGGATCTGCCTCCCATTCTACTTTTAGAGACTCTAGGAACCACCAGCAGACCTGCAGTCTGAGAGCGAAGTGCTCTGTTAGGAACATACGGGGTAATCAGAGCTCTGATATATGATGGAGTTTGATTATTAAGGGCTTTATACGTTAGAAGAAGAATTTTAAATTCTATTGTTGATTTAACAGGAAGCCAATGAAGGGAAGCTAAAATTGGAGAAATATGATCCCTCTTGTTGATTTTCATCAGAACTCTTGCTGCAGCATTTTGGATCAGCTGAAGGCTTTGAACTGCATTTTGTGGACTTCCTGATAGTAAAGAATTACAATAGTCCAGCCTTGAAGTAACAAATGCATGGACCAGTTTTTCAGCATCACTCCTGGACAGAATGTTTCTAATTTTGGCGATATTCCGGAGGTGAAAAAAGGAAACTCTGGAAACCTGTTTAATATGGGATTTAAATGACATGTCTTGGTCAAAAATAACACCAAGATTTTTTACTTTATTACCAGAGGCCAGGTTAATGCCACCCAGATTAAGTGATTCGTTAAGAAGTTTATTTTTTGAGGACTCTGGCCCAAAGATTACAACTTCGGTCTTGTCAGAATTTAGATGCAGGAAATTTAAAGTCATCCAGCTTTTGATGTCATCAAGACATGACTGCAGTCGAAGTAATTGATTGGATTCATCAGGATTTATGGATAAATATAGCTGAGTATCATCAGCATAACAGTGGAAATTAATCCCATGCTGTCTGATAATTGGAAACCGCCATATCGGAAGCATATATATAGTAAAGAGAATTGGTCCAAGGACTGAACCCTGTGGTACTCCACAGGTGACCCTAGAGTTTGAGGAAGATTTATTATTAACATGAACAAATTGGAATCTGTCTGACAGATAAGATTTAAACCAGCCTAATGCTTTCCCCTTAATCCCTACAGTATGTTCAAGTCTTTGTAGGAGAATATTGTGATCAACTGTATCAAACGCAGCACTGAGATCTAACAGGACAAGTATAGACACAAGTCCATTATCTGAGGCCATGAGAATATCATTAGTTACCTTCACCAGAGCTGTTTCAGTGCTATGATGAGCTCTGAAGCCTGACTGAAACTCCTCAAGTAGGCCATTACTTTGTAAATGTTCACAAAGTTGATTAGCAACTACTTTCTCAAGAATTTTAGATAAGAAAAGAAGATTAGATATAGGTCTGTAATTTACTAACTCATCTTGATCAAGAGAAGGTTTCTTAAGTAAAGGTTTAATAACAGCTACTTTCAAAACCTGTGGTACATATTTAAGTTATATATTTAAGTTATTTGTATGATGGTTTGCTTTTTATTTTTATCTTATTCAGTAAGAAGATTTGTTCAGGCCATATTATTATGAAGTTTAGTTTTACTTTAAAAGGTTTATCTCAGATAACTCAATCCAGCCATACTAATCATAAACAACAGGTGTGTTCGAAGAACCCAATTAGCTGGATCATGATTAGCTGGATGAAATCATCTTGGATGTGTCATTTGATCTCGGATGTTTTAAGCAACGTACGAAGAACGGGCCCCTCTAATCTGAGCTGCTGTTAACCTGCGATTTCTGAGGCTGGTGACTCGGATGAACTTATCCTCCACAGTAGAGATGACTCTTGGTCTTCCTTTCCTGGGGCGCTCCACATGTCAGCCAGTTTCTTTGTAGCGCTTGATGGTTTTTGCAACTGCATTTGGGGACACTTTGTTTTCCCAATTTTTCGGACTGACTGACCTTCATTTCTTAAAGTAATGATGGCCACTCGTTTTTCTTTACTTAGCTGCTTTTTTCTTGCCATAATACAAATTCTAACAGTCTATTCAGTAGGACTATCAGCTGTGTGTCCACCTGACTTCTGCACAACACAACTGATGGTCCCAACCCCATTTATAAGGCAAGAAATCCCACTTATTAAACCTGACAGTGGACACCTGTGAAGTGAAGACCATTTCAGGTGACTACCTCTTGAAGCTCATCAAGAGAATGCCAAGAGTGTGCGAAGCAGTAATCAAAGCAAAAGGGTGGCAACTTTAAGAACCTAGAATATAAGACATATTTTCAGTTGTTTCACACTTTTTAAGTATATAATTCCACATGTGTTAATTCATAGTTTCGATGCCTTCAGTGTGAATCTACAATTTTCATAGTCATGAAAATAAAGAAAACTCTTTGAATGAGAAGGTGTGTCCAAACTTTTGGTCTGTACTGTATGTTAGACCCAATCCCAACCAAGTTGTTTAAGGAGGTATTCCCTTTGATCAGTGGCCCTATTTTGGACATGATTAATCTATCCTTGGTGAATGGATATGTACCACAGGCTTTTAAAATAGCTGTTATTGATCACAATATTCTCCTACAAAGACTTGAACATACTGTAGGGATTAAGGGGAAAGCATTTGGCTGGTTTAAATCCTATCTGTCGGACAGATACCAGTTTGTTCATGTTAATAATAAATCTTCAAACTCTAGGGTCACTTGAGGGTTACCACAGGGACATAAGTTGTAATCTTTGGACCAGAGTCCACAAAAAAATAAACTTCTTAATTAACCACTCAATCGGGATGGCATAAACTTGGCCTCTGGTTGTAAAGTAAAAAAATTGGTGTTTTCGACCAAGACATGTCATTCAAATCCCATATTAAACAGGTTTCCAGAGTTTGCTTTTTTCACCTCAGGAATATCGCCAAAATTAGAAACATTCTGTCCAGGAGTGATGCTGAAAAACTAGTCCATGCATTTGTTACTTCAAGGCTGGACTATTGTAATTCTTTACTATCAGGAAGTCCACAAAATGCAGTAATTTTACAACTTTTATATGCAGTTTTCTCTCAAATGTCTTCCACAGGGAACATGGCCAGTGAGACTGGGACAAATTTGAATTTCTTGCATGGACAATATTCCACTGCTTGGCTTTTCTACCTCTCCGATGATTTAATTCTTGCATAGCGAGGACGGGTGATCCTGCGGCTGCCTGTTTACCCTACATACAACCTCTTTGTCGGATACATGGGAGTGTGGCATCTTGCAGTCCCCTATATTTGGTTTAATCTGAGTATATAGCTATTGACAAGTTGAGCAGTAAAAGTTAGGATTTATACAGTTTTGGTGTTTTTCTTACCAGATGCTGTATCATCATTCCTGTGTTCATATCACTTTGAAATGTTTTGTTGGTCAATTTCAAAGTAAACAAACCATTGCAAACTTTTAAAAATATATATATATATATAATGTATATATGTATATATGTATATATATATGTATATATGTGTATAAATATGTATATATATATATATGTATATATATATATATATATATATATATATATATATATCTCTCTCTCTATCTATCTCTATCTATGTGTGTGTGTGTCTCTATATCTCTGTGTGTGTCTCTATCTCTCTCATGTGTCTCTCTCCTCTGTGTCTCTCTCTCTCTCCATCTCTCTCTCTCTCTCTCTCTCTCTCTCTCTCTCTCTCCTGTGTGTCTCTTCTCTCTCTCTCTATCTGTCTGTCTGTCTGTCTCTCTCTCTCTCTCTCTATATCTCTCTCTGTCTGTCTGTCTCTCTATCTCTTAGGGCTGGGCACCGATTACAAATATTTAATCGCGATTAATCGCCCTGATTAATCGCGATTAATCGCATTGTATTTACAAACTCCAAGAATGAATTCAAAAGTAGTGTAAAGAGCACTTTTATTTTAATGTTCTGCTGCCATATGAACCAAAGTGTTGTAACATTTGTAGCACTTATTTTATACTGGATATTTTCAACCCATCTATTGAATTTAGTGCACTAGTTGCTTTTCTTCATAAGAGAACAGCAAGCACTGCAGCCAAAATATGGCCTTTTTTGACCTGCTGTATATTAGCCAGTCCCTAAGCTTGATGTATCATGAAACTGTTGACCTTTTGGGTTTTGTGGTTTTTATTTTATTATTACAATTAAATAATAATAATAATAATAATAATAATAATGTTATGTTCAGTGCTTTTTCGCTAATCCACCTCTTATATATTTCAATCCTTATGTAATTTTGTCTGTGTTGTGTGCACCTGCCTGTTGCTTTAATCCTATACATTTCCCCGTCGTGGGATAAAAAAAGGATTAGCTAATGTTATCTTATCTTAAATAACACTTTTTAATATATGTACTGGGTTCTTTCAAGGTCTTAATTACATGTTATGTGTGGGCTCCAGTAACATCCATCCATCCATCCATCCATCCATCCATCCATCCATCCATCCACTGATCTACCTGGATGTTCCCTGGAGGACTGAAACGCCTCAGTCAGAGACGTCAGTCTGTGGGTCTGTCGGGGCAATGAGAGAAGTTTCGTCTCCTCTCTCCGTTTCTGGGGCTCGACGTTTTCATGTTTTTTCACGTGCTTAGATAAATTTGTTGTGTTTCCACTGAAATGAACCGGCTTTTTACAAAACATACAGCTTGATTTCATTTACGGTATTAAAATAAAGCCAAACGGTGCTGCTGCGGTCTCTCTCTCAGCTTTTTTCAAGTTTGTGTGAGAGCTGAGTGGGCGGGCCAGGCTGAGCCTGCGTGCTGATTGGCTGGCGCCGCTGAGCCATGTACGAGAGGGGAGGGGGAGCGAGAGAGTGCTTCCGTGACAGCGCGCCTGCAGTCAGCGCGCCTGCTGTCTGACACTGACTGAAGCATGTGAGCAAGATGGCGTTAATGCGCGATAAAATAAATATCGCCGTTAATAGTCTAATGAATTAACGCGAAATTAACGCGTTAACTTGCCCAGCCCTAATAATATAATATATATTATATATATATATATATATATATGTATATATGTATATGTTATGTGGGGTATGTATATCTATTTGTGTCTATCTCTATGTATCTATGTCTCTCTGTCTATGTCTCTGTCTGTTCTCTATAGCTCTCCGTGTCTCATTATCTTACTGTATCTCTCTGTCTCTGTCTATCTGTTCTGTCCCTGTCTGTTCTCTATCTCTCTATCTCTGTCTCTGTCTCTCTCTGTCTGTCTGTCTCATCTCTCTCTCTCTCTCTATCTCTCTATCTCTCTCTATCTGTGCCTGTGAACCCATTTTTCCCACGTATGAGTTATTGGTATGGATTGTTGAAAATCCCTTTTTAAATGCAAAACTCTGAGTTCTAAAATGAAATACAAGACGCATGGTGGTGCTCATTTTAATAGCTTTGAAACTCAACTTTGCAGCTAAAGGAGGCGTTGGTGTCAAGACTCTTATTTTGAAATCTCAGTTGAACCGGAAGTAGCGTGTACTTAGTTTTATCATGACCGCATTGATCAGTAAGTGACGAACCAAGGTGGTTGTCGGAGCTTATTGGGAACAATGAGGGAGTTATTACTGTTGTGACATTAAAGATTTAAAAAGTAAATGTGAATAAAATAAAGGTAACCGCACAGGCTGACAGCAGCAGGAACCCACCCAACTGTAAAAGCAGTGCATGACGACGTCAGGTGACAACACGGCCCGATAACGGGGACAACAGGTAGCAACGACAGGTTGTAACAGAAGAGGGAGATGACGGTGAAGATGACAGATTGTAATGACAGGTATAACAGCAGAGGAAACTACAGCAAACCGAGATCACGTGATTACAGGTTCAACAACGAGCTCAAACAACATAAAGTGAAGAAATGCCATGCACTTGATCCCTCATGTAGACACAATACATATGCTCACAGCATATGGACACGACATATGCAGCTGCCATTACATAAGCAGGATACATATACACCTTACATAGACACATACATGGACACATGAACACGTCAGAAGACGCATAAACATAATTTTGGCACTAATGGAACCCCATAAGAGCGCACTGAGGAGAGCAATAGAGATTTGTCTGGTCGACTGAGATGAAAAACCTGTTGCTGTGAAAGGTGATATAGGTTATAAACTGTTACTGTCTAGAATTGCATTGAGCTCAAAAGAGAGGAGACATCAGCAGCTGGATCGTGCGTAAAGACGCAGCGGGAACCTCTGTGTGCTTCAGTGTTGCTGCTGAGGGGAAACTGTGGGACCGTATAGTACTGGGCTAATCATCGGTCACAGTACCCCAATCTGTACATACTTGCACTTATTTATTTATGCACCCCGGCATCATCTGTGAAATCATCCAAGTTACACAAGCATTAGCCTATTCGCTACCCCCTCCCTAGTTCCACAAGCACTTTCATTGTCCTCTGCCTGATTAAGCCCATGCCATTTTTCTAGAGTCACAGAAAAACATTATTACACAACATGCTATATCATGTCACTACTATTTTGGGAATAATTACACACAGACAATACATTCAAACAATGTTTTATTATAAACATGTGTATACAAAATTTATGTAGACAAAATTATTTCGTCCTACACCTTTTGTGAAGTCATTCCCAAGAGCCATAATAGACAAAAATTCAATGCATCACACGTGTTAAGATCCAGCTGGCTGTGATTATACACCTGGCCAGTAGGTGGTTTCGTGTGCACATGAAGCATCAAGAAATGAACCCTTTCTCGAACCAGTTGGTTAAAGTGGTTCAATGCCTCATGAGGCTTCATCTCACCATCACTAATCGCTTCCTATTGTTACTTCTTTAATTATTTGCCATGAACTTACAACTGCCAACGAAGGCATCCCTCTGCTCGAGGACAGTTCTTATAGTGCGGCCCGGTGCTGCTGAACTGTCTGCAAGTGTGTGCGCTCCGCCCACCAGTCAACCACGAACACCTGTGGAGAGAGCGGAGGCAGCAGAACCACTGAGCTAAACAATACACTGGAGTGCTGATTTTGCCGAAAAACTGAAGTGACTGGCCGCCATCTTGCTACTCCCTACTCTCACAGAATTCCATAGGATTTGGTTGCAACAATAAGCAGTTTTCTGGCTGTGTGAAAACGTTTTACAGGTAATTCTACAGTCAGTGGATGTACTAACACTATCAACTACTAGGAAATTAGATGCTGAAATATTTGACATGTTATTCATATTAAATATATGTATATATAAGTATGTGTATATGTATATATGTATATATATATGTATACATATATGTAAATATATGTTCTTGTATATTGTTATTTATATATTTATAAATGGTATATATATATATATATATATATATATATATATATATTTAAATAAATAAAATGCAAAATATTTCAGCACATGACTTTCTCATTACTTGATAGTTTTAGAACATAATATAAAAGTATATGGCATTTGACATTTTAAAAGTTTTAAGCCCCCCCCCCCCCGAACATGAGAAAATCCTCGTTATTCGATGCTGTAGCGCACATATTCACTAGTTACTGGGGGAAGTACCAATCCGGTGGCTTCAAAGCGACTCGTTCTAACAGCGGGCGATTAGCCCTCCAGTCCAGTGTATAATATAGCTCAGTGAGCAGAACCGGCAGCAAGCTGCACGGCCCTGCTGGCTGAGTCCTGACAGTGTCAAAGACTTCTTTTTACTGATGACATGACGTTGACTTATGTACAGTCTTGATGAGGTTGGTGTTGTTACAGCACCATACAACGCCACCGTCGAACTAAAATACAACATAAAACTTACTGCAATAGCAAGATGGCAAAACAAAGCGATAAAGTTATATAACATCTAAACATACCTCGCTGGCTGACCTATGCGTAGAAGTAGAAATGAGGACCACACAAACAATCTCTAGCATCCTTTGACTTCCTCCAACTCAAAGCAACTCGTGCTCACCCTTCACAAATTGTGGTGTCCCAATGACACATAAAAATCTGCAAAAAATCTAAAATTATGGCAGTGCAAGTTGGTGAAAGTCATAAAACCAATAAAAACAATAGTTTGCTCAGATTCTAGTTCAATATTATTGAAAGTAAGACACAATTTCTAAGAAAGTAGGCCAGACATTTTATTAGAAATATTACATACTTTATTAAAAGTACAAATGATGGGATAAGGATTAGTATTTTTATGGGTACCAGCTCATATTGGAATAAAAAGAAATGCAGATAAGATGGCAAAGAAGGCAACTCAAATCCATATCAACTTTACAGTTAAATCAGAAGCAAGAAGTAATCCTTAAACAAAAAATGGAGAAAGAATAGTAGAAAAGGTGGGATGGGAAAAGAAAAGGAAGATGGGACTTTAAAAGCACTTTAAAAACAGCCCTTCAAAAACAGCCAGCACTGAACAGTAACATTTTAAACAAATAAAAACAATAATTAAAAGTAGAAATAAACGTTTCGGCACAGTACTTGAAAGGTTTTATCCTCATGTAATAGCACAGCCTGGACCCTCCATGATTAATCAAACACCGATGTGCCGACGTGATTATACGCTGAGTTTTTGTTTTCTTTTTTCTTTTCTTTTTTTCTCTATCGTTCAGGTGCACGGCGCCCAGAAGTTTCAGCGAACGGTAGACCTGCTAAGTATATTGTAGAGGATTTACTTTCTGAGCCTACACACATATGTTCACACATGTGGGCATTTCGTTCATAATGTCTTTAATACTGAGCCTATTACTGTGGGAGCCTGAGTTGCAATGAGTGTTTGAGAACCTGTTTGGATCTATGTCCAGGCAAAGGCGAACACCTTTTGGGCCTGTTCGCGTAGCTGCATGTTCTGACCAGCAACCCGAGACCTTGTCCCAAGAGACTGACCATATAACATTGGTTAAGTTTAAGGTTTTTCTAACCTTAAGCTTTGTTCTTTTCATGCAGATCCCTTTGTTCCCCAGGGATCCTAATGTAGAAATAGTTGTTGGGGAATTGTTCCTTCCCCATGTTCAAACACAAAATGTATATGACAATGTTCAAACCGAAATATACATACATTGCTGTTTTCCTGTTTCTCTATTTTGTCATTTGTTTATTTATTTATTATTATTTTTTTATTTCCTTTTTTTTAATCACCTTTCCAACTTTACTGGCCGATACCCACCATGCCTCAGTACTTTGTGCAACTTATCTGTGATTTCCCCTTCCCATCCGCTCCTTTATTTGTATGTATATTGTCTGATGGCAAAGGACTATGTTTATCCATATTTTAATTCTTTGACTTGGGACTGTTAAAGGTAATAAGTTACAATGTCAAGGGTCTCAACAATCCCATTAAGAGGAAGAAAATCCTTAATCAATTAAAAAGAGCAAAATGTCAGATTTTTTGCGAGAAACCCGTTTTTCAGACATAGAACATGATAAGCTCAAAAAATCCTGGGCAGAGAAAAAGAGGGGTCGCCATATTAGTGCATAGACAGGTGAATTTTATAACCAGTAACGTACATAAGGATCCTCTAGGAAGATTCATCTTAGTGAACGGCTGTCTCGATGGTATACAAGTCTCATTGATGAACATACACACTCCCAATGAGGATGATCCCAGCTTTATCACCACAATATTTTCTACTGTATTACAGCTCAGCTCTGGAATTCTACTGATATAGAGAAAGATTTCAACTGCGTCATGTCTCAGCATTTGGACAGACAGCCTCCATCAAAAACACCAATCTCTCGAATTAGTAAAACACTTAAATCCTTATCAAGTCTGAATTAGTGGCTGTTTGGAGAACTAAATTCCCGAAAGGCAGAGATTTTACTCTTTACTCCCACAGATATTAATCTTATTCATGAATCGATTTTTTTTCACCCCTAAAGCAGAGTTACATAGGATAGGGACTGTCAAGATTCTACCAATAACAATATCAGATCATGCACCTCTAGAAATATCATGGGACATAGGACATAGATTAACGACCAAAGAGTGGAGGCTCAACGCCTGTAACAAATGAACTAAAGTACTATCTTGATATGAATACCTCTCCTGGTGTATCTCCTCTCATCCTATGGGACTGCGCCAAGGCGTACATTAGAGGCCGCATTATTGCATTCGTAAGTGCAAAAAAAAAGGACAGGATAGCAAGGCGGCAGGAATTGGAACATAAAATAGCACATTTGGAACAACAACATAAAAGAACACTAACTCCCCATTTGCTCAAGGAGCTTAAACAAGCACGTAGAGGTTTAAACAGCTTGATCATGAAAAAGAATGAGGGCAGTTTGAGGTTTACCAAGCAGAAATATTACGAGAATGGCAACAGAGCAAGTAGACACTTGGCTTTGAGACTTGAAAAACATCAATCCTCTAATATAGTGCATAAATTAAAATCTAGTAACTCAATACTGACAAAACCAGATGAGATTGCAGGCTCCATCCATTCTCCAAACCGCTTAATCCCTCATGGGGTTGCGGGTGCCTATCTCCAGCGTTCACCGGGCGAGTGGCGGGGTTCACCCTGGACAGGTCGCCAGTCTGTCGCAGGGCAACACAGAGAGACAAACAACCATTCACACCTAAGGACAATTTGGAGAAGCCAATTAACCTAACAGTCATGTTTTTGGACTGTGGGAGGAAGCCGGAGTACCCGGAGAGAACCCACACATGCACAGGGAGAACATGCAAACTCCATGCAGAAAGACCCAGGGGTGTACTCGAACCCAGGGCCTTCTTGCTGCAAGGCAACAGCGCTACCCACTGCGCCACTGATGATAAAGAACTGGCACAATTCTTAAAAGACATAAACTTAAAACATTTGTCTGAAATGGAGGCAAAGGGATTAGACGAACCTATCAAAGAATCGGAAATAACACACACCATCTCTGCATTACGAAAAAACAAATTATCATTATATGCAGACGATGTACTTCTTTACCTCGCTAAACCTACAGTAACAATCCAACATATAAAGAATATTATTTCCACATTTGGGTATTTCTCAGGATATAAAGTTAATATAGACAAAACAACAGCTATGGATATAGGTAATACAATCTCCCACACAGTTAAGGCCCCGAGTGGTTTCAAATGGCCCAAAGAGGGAATTAAATATCTGGGTATCAGAATCCCCCCGGAAAAACCTACTTGATGTTAATTACAGAACCGTAATTCGAAACATTAGTAAGGAGCTAGACAGATGGTCGACACTTCCTTTATCCATGTAAGGCCACGTTGAACGTATATGAATTAATGTATTACCTAAATTGCTCTACCCATTCCAGATGCTGCCTGTAGACGTTCCTAAATCTATATTTGATAAATTAGACAAGTTGATCACAAAGTTTGGCAATCAAAACGCCCGAAGGTCAGACTAAAAATACTTCATCTGCCTAAATCACATGGGGGTCTTAAATTTACAAATTTTAAATTGTATTTCTGGGCTGCGCAGCTGAGACCCCTAATAGCATGGCTGCAAGATTCTGTATACACAAGATGGCTAAATATTGAGAAAGGCACATGCAAACGTTCCTTACAGTCTCTGCTTTTGGATGCCCCGCTTGGGGAGATTCAGATGAGCGAGTTGACTAGGACCACATTTAATATCTGGATGAAAATAAAGATAACCTATGGGCTGCCTAAAACAATTTCAGCACTAACCAACATTGGTTTTATAAATGACTTTGTCCCCTCACAGATGGACTCAGGAATCAGAAATTGGTCTAAGAGCGGCCTTACAAATCTACACCAACTTCATAAAGATGGGTGCTTTAAATCATTTGAACAATTAAGAGTTGAATTTACACTCCCCAATACAGATTTCATCAGGTATTTACAACTAAGGGACTTTGTAATAAAACACAGAGAGTGGACTAAAATCCTAGAGCCCACTCCAATCTAAGAATTTTTGATAAAATTACAAACAGGTAGTGGGAATAAGAAAATTATCAGCTATTTGTAAAAACTATTTATAGATATGGATCCCAACAAAACTCTGAAGACCAAAGAAAAATGGGAAAGTGAAATGAATATAAATATTCAGGAAGACAGATGGGAGGAAATATGTACTGAAGCACATCAAGTCACTAACTCTAATACATGGCGGGAATTCAGGTGGAAGATAATAATAAGATTCTTTAGAACACCAGCGGTCATATCCAAAATGAGAAACATACACTCAGATAAAAGCTGGAGAAGTTGTGGGTCACACATTGGTAATTTAACTCATATATTTTGGACATGCCCTAAATTGAGAAAAATGTGGGATGAGATATTTGAGGCATTTAGAAAAGTATTTCAGAAAACCTTTAACAAAAATCCTGAGATGGTACTGCTTGGATTATTACCAAATGACATTACTGGAAAAGGAAAAAAATACCTTCTACATATATTACTGATTGCGGCTCTTAAATGCATAACAGTTAAATGGCTCAAGCACGACCCGCCAACATACAAAATGTGGATTGAAAAAGTCTGGGAAATCTATCATATGGAACAAATAACTTATTGCCTGAGGCTTCAAAAAGACATATTTGTTAATAGGTGAAAACCTGCCATGACCATATTATTGCAGTAAATTTACATTTATTTATTGTTTATTTTAATTTTTTTATTTTAATTTTAATTTTTTTATTATATATTATGCGTCTCCTTTATCTTTATTTATCTATTATTTTTAATTTTCCCTTCCTTTTATAATTTTATTCTTATTCCATTCTTTTATCTCCATTTGCGCTGCTTACTTATTTACTAACTATATTTGTTTGTAAGTAACACATGTTTAACCATGTGACCTACTTTACTTGTAAGTTTAACCTGATGCATATATTTAGTATTTTTTCTAAGTATACTGTAAGTGAAGAATGGGAGACTGAAGGTGGGCTTATATGTATATGTCTGTGTAAGTTGCAAAAATTTAAATAAAAATTAAGTAAAAAAAAAGTAGAAATAAATTAATAATAATTATTCAAGTTAAAGTAGCAACATTAAAATACGGTATAGACAAGAAAAAAGTAAACATTAGTACAGGTTTAAAAAATTAAACAACAGAACATGTTATAATGGAATGTCAGAAATATGAACAAGAAAGAAGTAGGAGCGAATTTGAAAGGATAACATAAATGTTTAATATAATACACAACTTGCAAATGAATTTAGAGATAAAAATTTTCAAATTACGATTTTTTAAGTAAACTAAATTGATTTGATTACATAGTATTTTCGTACACATGCTCCAGAGAATTTTAACTATGGTGAACCCACTGTATAATATAGCTCAGTGGGTGAACCACTCTCCATACCAGCGGGGGGCGGTAATGCAAACCTTGAGTTTAACTGCATAGAAGAAGAAAAACAAGAGAAGAAGAAGAAGAAACCCCTATATAAACTGCTTCCAGACACGGTTCGGCCTTTCTGTCCGTGTGTGGAGAGGATGACAATGTGGCAGAGAAGTTGTGAAGATTAAAACCAGAACGGGATTTTTGCCTCGTGTGATCCATGTCTGTGCAAAACAATGCGAACCTTTGATCGGGTTTTTGTTTCCGTTGTGAGCTGAAAGGAAATCGTGCCATGTGCGGCGGTTCCGTGACCCGAGCACGTGGGTTGGCTAGGATACGAGTAATGGAGGACGATCAAAGTGGGGTTGGCGGATGATCGGTTCCTTCAAACCACTTGCGAATCAAAAGATGGACCACAACAATCCCGAGGTATTCCTGATGATGAAGAACTCGATCCTTTAGATGTTTTTTCAGACTTCTGTCATGGTTCCACGTGTGGCTGTGTGATAGGCCTTGGTTAACTGTTGCCAACAGTTTCCACACGTTTGTTCCCTCAAACCTGGCGAAATGAACTTGATTCTTGACATTTTGTGTCCAGGTAATCAGTCGGTGTTTCTTTGCTGAAATCAGTTTCCTGACACACTTAGTACTTTGAAGCAAGTGCTCTATCTGGAGCAGGAGCTGGTTTTTAATTGAGAAATCCTCTCATCGTTGCAGCTATTGCTGCATGGGTTCTTTTAGATTTGCATTTAGAACACATGCAGGATTTGCTACATTTATAAAACATCTCATTGTGAAAGTTTTCGGTTGTAAAACATACTTTATATATAAAATCAGAGTAAAAGAGGATGTATTAATAAATGCAAACTAAACTATCATCTGTCATTTTATTGTTTTCCAGAGTCGCGAAGAAGCTTGATGCTGAGTTAGCAGTTATATGCTAATGGTGAGTTTTGTAATGACCTGCAACATGAGTAGAGCTGGGTAATACAAGGTGCATAACAGATAAAAAATGTCTATTTATAATTCCCTTATATCATCTGGGAAGATCAGAGCACTCCCCGAAGTTCAGTTTTATTTCTATGGTGAAATCCACTTTTTTTCACAAGGTCCACATTTTACATAATGGCAAACTGTTATGTTGTAGTATTTAGTTTTCCTTACAAGCAACACATTTTACACTAGTATTAACAAAAACAAGGTAATTTGTCATTATGGAAGTCCAAACCTTTATATCCTAAAACTTAAACATTACCCCACCTTGGCGTCTAGGCTTGGTCATGCTTTTCAACTGCAGGAGAATTTTCTGGGAGTTGCACCCATGGATGCCAGATGTCGTTAAAATCAGCTTGCAGGACTGTTTGTGGTTCTATAAGAAGTCCTTGTTTAAAGCTGAATTAATCTTATTGCCCAGCTTTACCACTGTATGACTTACTATTAATAAAATGCTGTGATGATGATGCACAAGACTAGAGTCTCTGATTATGATGAAGCTGTTTCAGATGGCACTGAACATGCATAATGCAAATTTAACAATCCCAACTGGTTTAGTAAAAGACAGTATTTATAGGTGTTTTTTTTTTTTTTTCTTCTTCTTTTAATCCAGACGGGCAATCGGAGCAATACGCCCATCGACCAAGTGGCTCACTGCAGGTAAGCCTGGGGTCTACAAGCTACTGTTTATGTGGAATGATGATTTTTGGACTAGAGTCTCTGAGAAAAAAAAAACATGAAGTTGTTTTCACAGTTCACTGACCACATAACCACAGTGGAACGGAATGCTTTATCTGTTGACTGCTTGGTGTGTAAATCACTACTGTTTGCAGTCAATGGGTTAAACCATCCATGTAACCCCTGTAGTTGGTCCCTGTTATTGGAATATCGTTAATGATTTTAGTTTCTGCTTTTAGGTAATCTACTCCTGTTCACTGGCGTGTTATTTGTGAGTATCAGTTAACATTAAAATGGGATTTTGTGAGTACATCGTTGTTACCATAAAACCAGTCGTGTGCCCTTTACGCTCATCTGTGGTGCTACATTAGAATTCAGTGCATTGCTATAATTACTACAGTCAGCATTGTAGGGCGTTTTATCAGTAATACTTGTGAGCTAACTTTGTATTTTTACTAAAAGGCATTGCAGTGTTACCACCATAAAACTGCAGTGTTTGGAGGAGGAGGAGAAGAGTTGTGGAGTTGAAGTAAATCACCTGTAAGCTGGCGTCCTATGCAAAAGATCTATGAAGCAGCTTCCGCTCCACACGTCTGGTCAATGATGATGCAGTTATTCGGTTCGACTGATGTTAACTGAAGTCTACTCGCAGCGCACTGAGACCGTGAGACTGCTGGAGCTTTAGAGAAACTGCAGCCCACTATGGATGACATCACTGTGTGGTTTCCTTAAACTGCTGACAATGGCAGCCATTGCTGGCTTTGGCCATTAGGGCACAACAAACTGAACTGTTTCAACTGTAATGCAGATGGCTGGACTTGGTTTCTTATTTAAAAGTATGGTTGGGAGCATGTTGGTTTGCAAAGCTGTAACTTTAGTCTCCAAAACTCTTTAATTGAAACATTTAACCTTTGTCTTCACAGGAGGTGTGCTGTTAATGAAGGCTAAAGCTTAATGGATCAAGTCATTCTAATGATCCAGCAAAAGTTATTTTTATTTTTTTTTTATCTGGTTTATTTTACCTGTAAATGTTTGTTCCTGATGTAGGACATTTCAATGTATTATCTGTATATTAAATAAAGACCTAATGGTGCAAACATTTAAATGCCTCTGCTTATTTAGCAGCTCTTCCTGCTCAGAAGTAAAGCCTGACACAATAAGTTTCTGTCTGGGTTGGAAAATGGTTTGTTTACATGTTAATGTAGTCTATATGGTAAAATTGATTGGTTGCACTGTGTGAAATTCATATTTTATATACCACATATTGTTTTATATTTTTTTATTTTTTTTTGTACTTCCAAAGGTTAAGTTGTGACATTTCAGTTTAGGTCAGTTGGGTTTATAGTTTTTTATTATTATTACCAAGTACACCATATGGTCATTAATCTTGCAATATTTAAAAAAAAAATGTTTTAAACTCTTGGCGTTTCTAAAGAACTATATAGATTAGACGTAGCTTGATTATTGTAACGGTCCCTACCAACGTCTCACCTGGATTTCGCCCCATTGTGGCACAAGAAAGGAATTCCTTTGAGTTCAGGGTTAAAATGGAGGCCGTTTCATCCAACGCCCTTCCAGAGGCTTTTAATTTGAAGGGCTGGCCCGGCAGTTAGCCTTTGTTCTGAGCCAGGTAGACGCCTGGTTGGGAAGCGGCTTCAGGTTGTGTTCGTTTGACACGGTGGTTCTCCCAGAACTCTGTGTACATGTTAAAGTTCTGCATGTACTCGGTGGAAGCTTCCAGGGAGAGCAGCAGTCGCGGCAATGAGCTAAGCTGGCTGAAGGTAAGGCTTCAGCGCTGCATTAGCATGTTAGCTACAGCAACACAGAACATAAGACGTGTGTGTGTGTGGTGGGGGGGGTATGGATTGAGAGGAACTCCGACATGACGGAACGTTTGCGGCCAAAATCTACGGTTTGCCTCCTGTGGTACAATGTTAGCTTAGTAGCTTTGCTCTTGACGTGGAGCTTGGCAAAACTGAGAACTACACATTTTTCCTCTTTTATTTCCAGGCGTGGGATTCGGAGTGATGTCTTTCTCAAGACGAGGGGAGTTCAGGAAGTTGGTCCCCTCCCGGCCCTGGTGTTAAGCGACAGCTCGGGTCCCAGGTTGCCAGCTCAGTTGGGCGTGATCCGGACTTTGTGAAAACCCAGCGGAGAGCCCGTAGTGTTCTCAGCTTTAAACATGGCGGTTGGCGTTGCTCAAGACGCTGCTGCTCGTTGAAAGCTCATTTGGTGATGTGCCGAAGCCAAGTAGTTCCCTGAACTGCCCAACCGGTCCACCACACCCTGCGGGTGCGTCTGGCCCCCAGCCTTAATCTAGTGAAATATTCGTGTCAGGAAAGTTGCAAGAGGCCTGAAATCAAGGAGTGTTCGGCCTCCAGGCCAATTAAATAAAGTTTTAAGAATTAATGGCTGCTGTGGTGGGGAGAGCGTGGGGATGGGTGCGCTCTTGGGGTAGATGGACCCCACAAAATCCCCCTACTTTGTGCCAACAGCAGCATGTTAAAGGTGAGGGGGGTGTCAGAGGCTGGGCCTCTTGGATGTTGGGAGGGTGGAGGAAAGGAAGTGACCCGAGTACTCCAGTAGAGGAGTATTGGGAGGCACAGGAGAAGCTGCAACCCATGGAAGTAGAAGATCTGGGAGCCGGCAAAGCTGAGACAGACCCACAAGTGTCAAAGTGGTGGAGCAAATATCTCCCATCCTTATATCCGTGGCCAAGGAAAACGGATACAAGTGGATTGAGACAAAGGAAAAGTAACGGTCAAAGGGGGGATCTGTGGCTGAACGATGCTGATGGGGACTTTTCTGATTATGGAACCCCTCCTCCATCTCCCAACCCTTCTCAGCTGACATCTCCATTCCGATTCTTTGCAAGCAGCTGGAATTTGGAGATTGTGCCTGAGCACTACGAGATCTGCTTCAACTTCCTCCGCCACTTGTTTGACCTGTTTGTAGTTGCCTTCCTGTGGACTGTGTCCCCTCCTGTCAAACTCATCCTGGAGGTGTCGGGGGTCCAGGGAGCACTGCGGCTGTGGTTTCATGGCATGGCCATGTTTTTGGTCTCAACAGCTGGGATGGCAGGATTACTCTGGTTGATTCAGGAGTATCTCCCCCAGTTTGCTTTGATCTACGGCATCGTCCAAGCTTTGGTGATCTCTGTTAGTGTACGACAGAGCGTGATCCTTGGAGTGGAAGAAGACAAAGAGAGCACGAAGGAGACAGATGAAAAGAGAGACCATGCAGAACAGGAGGAGAACCTTGTTTCTAAGGAACTGCTGAAAACGACTTTAACGTAAGGTGAGCCTCTTATCAAAACACTACAGTGTCACTCACGTGAAGAAACATACAGTAACATAGGCTGACTGTCTGCTATGAGATTGTGCAATTAGCTTCCAGTCATGTTAAAGCTGGGCAGTATGTCGATTTAAATTATAGTGAGATATATGAGCTTTAAGATGAGACTGTAGTTCTTAAAAGATTTGGCGAGGCCTTTTTATAATTACTTCATGAAAAGAAAAGCAATGCGTGTAATGGTAACAAACGGCTCCAGTGAAGAGAAATGTAAACATTAGTGTAGTTCTTGTTGTGTTAGTGGTGGACATGAAAGCACAGGCCACTCTGTGTGTTGGTAACAGCTGAGCTGTCTCATACTGATGCTCCAAAGAAGGGAAAGAACATGACGACCATAGGAAAAAATTCATTCATCACTGCTTTAGTTATTTTAGATTTAGAGTAGGGCTGGACAACATAGAAAGAAGGCATATTGATAAAATAGAAATATTGATTGATAATTATCAAAAGATTCAAAGCGACTATTTTAAGTGCAGCCTTGGCCATTTCATGCTGTCTAATGTCTTATTTTTAGATAAAGAACACAAACATTCAATTTAAACTCAACCCATTTATTCAAGCAACCTTTTACCAAAACTGCAATTTTTTCTTAAAAGAAAAAGAACATATGCTCTCTGAGCTTTTTGAAAGGGGACATAAGTTGGCGAAGGAGTGTTCCTGGGTTTACGTTTTTTTTTTTTTTACCTGCATTCTACAAACGATATCCAAAAAAACTAAATCATATGTTCTTCTATTGAGATGATGTGTTGAGATCAGAGCTGAACATGTAAGTTTAAATGAAAATAAATAAATTAATAAAGGATATTTAGAATAGGGCCTGGTACAGTCACCTCTTGCTGAGTTTTTAGCCTCCTGTTAGCTTGGTTAGTAGGTAAACTGGACATTTTCAGCCGCTCACTGTGTTTTCATCTGACATTTCTTTTCCACAGATGATGCAGGAATTCATCTTCAGCCGTTCTCCAGCTGTGTGACGACTGCACAGACACCAACCGATTGTTTATACCACTGAATTCATGAGTTATAACCATATTTCATTTTGATTTGGAGTTTAGTGAAGTTGTTACTTGTTTCTCTCTGTTTTGCCTTATATGGTGTCTTTACATTACAAACATCTACTGATCACCCTTAATGTTTATAGTAAGACTATTAATGCTGAGAAAAGTAGAGTTGTGGGTGTTGAGGAGAAAGGTATGTCCAAAAACACAATAGTCACGACTTGCACCCGTGCTGCTGCTTAGTTTTGTTGTGGAAATCTTTGCTTACTAAACCTTCAGATTATCTCCAGGACTCTTTTAAGGATTTTTCAAGTCTTGGATTGTTTTTTTCTTTGTAAGATAAGGCTTCTGCTTTACAGCCCAACACCTTTGTCCAGATATTTGGACAAGTTGGAACACAACCAGAAATCCCTTCAGTATTGCTGTTAGTCTTATGGCAGCCTCTCGACCAGTACCCTCCTCCTCCTGAAGGAAACATAGATTTGAACAATTAAAACTGCAAACTAGGGTGTCAACTAAAGATGGAAAAGGTTTAAAAATTATTCATCATGACCTCACTCTACATTACAAAACCCTGGCAATAGACGTTTGAGAGCCATTGTATATCAGCTACACCTACCGGATTTGACATCAGATTATTAGTAATAAGTCATAAATACATCCTCGCCGGGCCTCTTATTAATCTTAGTTTGTTTTTCCCAAGTAAGAGGTGAGCCAAAGAGGTTTAGGACGGTAGAATAGAGAGGGGGCACATTAGCTGAGTTCGAGAAGGATGAAATTGCATATTTGGTATAAGTGCAGCGTACTTTAATGAGGGATCTAAAAAATATCTTGAGAGCTTGCTAAAAGAGCAAACACTAAAAAGGAACATTTAAGAATAGTTTCTCCAGTTAAGCCTTGGTGTTGGATATTTCACCTCGTATTTGGAAAGGATGTTTTTCTTTTCTTTAGGCGGACGACTGCAGCTTTCCTAATGATCCCTAATGCTGTCTGGGCATTAGCAAGTGGTGTCCATTGAATCTGACATAACAAAGGGCTCGATAAGCTCTACTCTTTGGTTTCCTTGAAGGAATGTCTTCCAGCAAAATAGAGTCCAGTGTGATAACAGGACTTGGCTTTAAGATTAATTACCTTTTGATATTGCCTTCAGTCTCTGCTCCAAGTTCAAATAGAAATTGCCAGTTTGCTAGCCTAGGACTAGGGTAGCTCAGTGGCCTGACTCGGTTTGGGACTAGTCTTTTTGGAGCTTTTTAACCCCTGGAATCCTTCCCACACATTGTTAAAGGTGTGTGAGACTTTGTTATTGGGACCTCAATCTCACATACCTTCCCCCAGTCTTTTCTTGTGACTTGTTTGGTTGGACAGGGGTTTCATGTATAGGTGCCTTTACTGCAGTGAATATGAGAGCCTTTGGTTCGGAACAGAAAACTTGCGAGGTCATCAGAGCACTCAACTACTCCGTACACTACAAAACATGCTGTTTTTATCCAAATATGGCCTAGTCATGGATCTCACATTTGGATGCATTGTCAGAAAATATGAGTTATAAACATGTATTGAGTGGAAGTAGATGATTGGTCCTGCTATCCAAGCAACTAAGGAAGTGGATTCACCTGAAACAAATTCTACTTCAACATTTTAAAGGGTGCCTTGAAACAGAGTTTTGTACATATAAAAGTATTATGTGAAATATTTCAACTGCACATATGTGCTTCTGCTGTTGAATTGCTGCATAAACAAGCAGCAAACTTGTGCTGCATGTATTCTTGCTTCCTTATGTTGACACAACAAAATGGACATGAATTGGTTTGGTTTTGTTGCATGTTTTCACTCTCGACACTTCGACTTTTAGCTTATAGATATGGATGTAATGTTTTGAACTGGATTAAAGTCTCCAAGACATGGAAGCCTGTCCAGTGGACATAATTTAAATGTCATTGTCTCAGGGCACACGATGCACAATAAAGTTGGTAAGAAAATCTTGTTTTCAGTATTTTCTTGAGCAGAAAGTTTGTTGCATGAATCCATCTATGGTGGCAGAACATTGGATACACCGCACCTTGAATTTGTTTTTGTTTTTTTTAAACCACAAAAAGGCTGAATGTTGCTTTCATAAAATGTATTTTCTATGTTCTAGAAATATTTTAGTCAAAGATGAATTTGAGTGTAGTAATAGTAGGCAAATTGAACTTTATTTGTCTCCATAGACAAAAAGCCCATTTTGAGTTATTTCTCCTCCTAAACTTGAATAATTTCAGTACTTTTAGGACAGATGTAACATCTACAACTCTATTGCATTTTTCTTCCTCGCCTCCTGATGTGAAGCTTTTTAACACTAATGTGACGATCATTTTAGGATCCAAGATATTTTTACATGAGCACCTGGTCACACCTGACCAGTGCTGGATCACCTCACTGATGCTGTCATGTGAATTTAACGGAGCGCAGAGAAGTAAAGGGTGTGTTGCTTCCTGTTTTGTAGAATCTGCATATGAAAGATGGCTGTACTTGTTAATTAAAGCAGGTGTTTCTTTAGACCTGACCTCCTTTTAAAAATCTATGAAGTAAAATATATAATTTTGACATGTTTGTAATGCTGGGATGACCTTTTATTAAAGCAAATTCAGAGTTTATGTGGGAAGTTGTTGATCCAAACAGCAACAGGACATGGAGTGGCATGTTGAGTGAAATGCGAAAAATAAATGGCTGATTTGACTCTTATATTGGTAAAACCCAATGATTACATTGTCTTGCAATACTGCATTCAGATAAACTTCCAGTAGTTTGTCTTTATATGGCAGAATTAGCTTTATTTGGTCCTGATAGTGGACAATCAAGGGATTTTACTTGGGTTACAGAACTCAAAGCACAGCCATTTGGTATACAATATAAAACATTATGGTTTCATGTAGGGAGAAGGGGAGCTTGTGAAGATGGAGTATACCCATTTTGTTTCCCAGAAATGTAGCTGAATAATCAGGGTTTAAGTTGTCCATTGAGCGCACCAGACTGACAGCCTTATCTGAGGCAGCTGGTTTCTGCAGGAGTCCAAACAGTCTGTGTCCAGGATGTGCAGGGTCTGCAGAGATGTTGGCAGCCTCTTCCCTGAGCCTAGACCTGCAGAAGATCTGAACACAGGACAGACATAACAATGGCAATGTAGGTGATGATCAGGTTGTACTTCTCAGTGCAGTTACCAAATGAAGTCCAGTCTGCTGGGCCCTGTTCCAAAAAGTGTCTGTGTGAGGACCAACTAAGGTCCAGAGAAAGGGTGGTTTCTTAGAACCGGAACTGACCCACAGTAAACGAGTTGGTGAGGATGGTGAGTGGAAGCAGTGTGGGGAAATTCTTCTGAAATGGACCATCTCCAGTCTTGAGCAGGTGATGCACCAGGTGGTTCTGGTCACGCTGGTGGACAACCAATCTACTTCCTGTCTGCATGTGGATTTATCAGTGTCTTGTATCTGTCCAATGACAGTGGTATCATCTGGGAGAAGAGGGGTGCCAGTACTGATGGTTCTTTAGAGAAGATGCACCCTAACCTTAGCTGTTGCCGCCTGTCTGTGAGGATGCTCCACTGAGGGATGCAGGCAGGTCCTGCGAATTGGGTGACCTGGTGGAGGATGACTGAGTTAATGGCATACATACCTTCAAGGCTCAAGAGGTCCAGGAGAAAGTAGTCCCAAGCTGACGACATCATCTGCCAACCTGTTTGCCCGGTAAGAAAACTGCAGGTGGTCCAGTGGGTGGACTGATCTCCATCAGATGCTTCAACCCCAGTTGCTGAAAGGATCTCATGACCACTGACATTAGGGCGACAGGCCTGTCATAATTTTAGCCCATGGTTGTGTGTTTCTTGGGAACCAGGAGGATAATGGAATGTTTTTGAGCCGGACAGAGCCTAACACAGCTCAAGAGATGGGCTTTACGATAGAAAGGGTGTTTGATGGATACTCTCACTCAAAGAAAATATTGGATTTAGAAGCCTGACAGCTGAGTAAAACCTGGTTTTAAAAGCAGAGGTCTGAAAGAATTGACTTATGGTTTACCATATTTTTGCTTTGCAACAGCTTCATATCATTCTGGGATTACTGGAAAACTAGATTTTCCTTATTCTATGGGGAACACATTGATACATATGTTATGCTTTTTAACTTTAATCAGTTTAAAACTTTTTCATATTATATCTGCTTTATTATGTTAATGGTATATACAGGAAAGTTGTACAACAATGCATATGTACTAAAGCCAACATGTAGAAATGGTACAGAAGGTGGTATAGATAAACTAACATACATAGCATCACGTACCTGTGCAAAGATGAAAATGATAATAGCAGTCTACTCACAGCAGAGAAACAAAGTAGCAATCATAGACCTTTGCTTCTGATCTGAATGTAACATTATCTGTGATCGAGTTCAATTTGTTCACTTTGGTCTGTGCGGACTTTCAACTAAAGTCTTTGCTCCTCCAAGTCACAGCAATATAACTCAGTAACAATGCAAACACTGCACTACAACCACAGTCACCCGTTAGCATCGGTTTATACAGGTGAACAGTATTTATCTACTGCCAAGTGGCTGATGGGAGTCCGCCATCTTTCTAGAAGAAAGTGCATTAACAGGACCGACATATCCTACTCACTCATCTTTTACGTTACTAATGAACATCTAAAGCAACATTTAAAAAGTCCTTCAAAAAGATTTAATAAAACCTCGGTTAAACTGTTCATTGGACACAATGAGTTCCCCTCAGAATTTTAAAGTATACACCATACTGATTTAGTAATAGCTCTCTACCGTCAGACCTTGCTGTTGTTTTTTAATTGTTTCAAGTTATTAGGTTAGACTTCCGTCTAAGGAGCAGAATGTACATTTTTTTTATGCTTGCATAATTGTCAAGGAAAAAGAACAGAAGAAAAACAGCAGATATAAAAGAACTACATGCCTCGTAGAAGGTAAATATTAAATTTAAACTCAAACACAATTATTTGAATCTGAATTTTAATTCTGTTTAATATGCTTTTGTGTTCTGTGGTCCCACAGCAGCAGTCATTAGTTTCGGTGGCAGCAACGGTAAATACTGATCACAATATTAAAGGTCTGATTGTTTTAACTCTCCCATACTTGTGTAAACATTGTAAAGCAAATCAACATCAAATGTTAATTGACTGCATGTCAAAAACCAGCATAAACTGAGACCAGCAAGTAAAAATAAATACAACCAATTAAGAGCCATCAGTAGTAAGTAATGGACAATTACCTGAAGCCCTATCTCCCATCATGCTTTGTTTCAAAGACACCTTACAGTCAGAAAGTCCAATGAGCTGCTGGAGAATTGCAGCATGACTCAATATTTTGCTGGAATGACAAGAGGGAGTTTCAGCTCTGCAATGGTAGGAATATAATACCTCTGCAGTAGCTAAAACGTGTAAAAATACAAACAGAAAAGTTTTGCACACAACTATGGTTTCGGAACAGTTTAATTAGCAGTCTTCTAAAGCCTGAAAATGACTTCTGAGATTTGCAGTATCACAGTTAAAAATAAATTACTGTGTGAACTAATGTGCTGAACAGTGACTGAACATTCTCCGTTTTCCAACACAAGTTTGACAGAACAAGTCATCATTCAATTCAAGTCCATACAATTGAAAACATTTGAAACAGATGTATATTCAAATTTAATGGATTCAGAATCTAGCAAAGAGGAAAAATGGAAAGCAAAAATAAACCATCTACCAGCATATTCATGCAATGAAAATGTAGCAGCCATGAAAGGCTTATTGAGTGCGCTTTTTGTTCCTTCTGAGATTGGTTTAAACTGAGCAAATCTCTGTATCGCCTTAGAGCATGAAAGCATACAGAATCACCAATCATCTATCATTTAATAACTTTGTGGTTTAAAATGAGCTACCTATTTCAAACTACAAATCCGCTGAGGGGGAAAAAGCATTTAAGATTTTATAATAAACTCTCCAATCAAGATGCTGTGTGGTTTTAGGCAGAGCAGCAGTACAGAGGTCAAAGCTGTGCTCCAGCAGCTGGAACTTTCTGACTTCAGGCCTGTCAGTAGTGCTCTGAGGAAACTAAACTAAAACAGTGCAGTTTGTAATATGTAATCCCCCCTAAACACGCTCTGTGTGGCACATTAATGGCTGTGCGTCCCCCCAGAGTTTGGAGGTGTACTGGTCCCACCATCAGGCCTCTGTCCATGTCCTTTCCTGCCGTGGCCCAGGATGCAGTTAGTGCTTCCACACCCTTCAACCTCATCATCTCCTTCACTTTCAGAGGAAGATTCTCCAAACTGTCTGGGCTTTTCATAGATACAGCAACCTGGAACACAACATTAACAAATGTAACAGGATTAGAATGGACAAAGAACAAAACAACCACATTTTCCAATCTGGATGTGCTGATACAATAGGATACGGTGCTGGACAATAGTTCACAAATTTAGGATCATTGCTACATTAATATTGCAAAGAATGCTTGGGCTGCCATAAGCCTTTATACCAAGATATGAGCTTTTTTATTTTTAAAATGCATCCATATTACCTATGACAGGAAATACTAGGTGCTGCTTGCTGTTTATGTAACACCAGCTGTTTAAAGAGGCTATTATGATGTTCAATGAAACTTAAAAAGGTTATTATAATTGCGATGTAACGAAGTTGTTTAATTTTCAAACATGAAGCTTTAGCCAGATGTTTTTTTTTAATACTTAAAAAAGGCTTAAGAGTGTGATTCCTCTGTAGTTGGAACACACCCTCTGGTCCCCCTTTTTGAATAGGGGGACCACCACCCATTCTGCCAATCCAGGGGAACTGCCCCCAATGTCCACGTGATACTGCAGAGCCGCGTTAACCAACACAGCCCCACAACCTTAAGGTACTCAGGGCGAATCTTATCCACCCCCGGGGCCTTGCCACCGAGGAGCTTATTAACAACCTCGGCGACCTCAGCACCAGAGATAGGAGGACCCGACCCAGAGTCCACAGGCTCTGCTTCCACAATGGAAGACGTGTTGGTGGGATTAAGGAGGTCTTCGAAGTGTTCCTCCCACCGACCACCCCCACTGTAAACAGTGTTGGTACTGGACAGCTTCCCCCCCCCCCCCCCGAGATGCCGGATGGTGGACCAGAATCGCTTCGAAGCCGTACAGAAGTCTTTCTCCATTGCCTCTCCGAACTCCTACCACGCCTGAGTTTTTGCCTCAGCGACCAGCCGAGCCGCCCGCCGCTTCGACTGCCGGTACACATCAGCTGCTTCCGGAGTCCCACAGGCCAATAAAGCCCGGCAGGACTCCTTCTTCAGCTTGACGGCTTCCCTCACCACTGGTGTCCACCAGTGTGTTTGAGGGTTGCCGCCGCGACATGCACCGACAATCTTGCGGCCACAGCTCAGACGAGCCGCCTCAACAATAGAGGCGCGGAACAAGGTCCACTCGGACTCGATGTCCCCCGCTTCCCTTGGGACGTGTTCAAAGCTCTTCCGGAGGTGGGAGTTAAAGCTTCGTCTAATGGGGGACTGTGCCAGACGTTCCTAGCAAACCCTCACAATACGTCTGGGCCTGCCAGGTCTGACCGGCTTCCTCCCCCACCATCGGAGCCAACTTACCACCAGGTAAAAAATCTTTTTTTTCCCCTGTCTTTTTTTTGCCAATAAACTGTTAACATGGTTGTCTTATAGTACTGCCAACATATCCTGGTCATTATTTGTTGAAATCCTGCTTTTGTGTCTAAAATCATCAGTGTGAAGCCCTCCTAGGGTTAAACATGGAATATTGAATTAACATTGCTTTTGGCTGATGTGACGTAATCCTGTTCTAGTGACGTCTGTAGCTCTGGGGTATAAAAGTAGCCCTGTCTTAAAAAAAAACAGCTCCCTCCATCTTGTGCCTCCATAGAGAGCACTGTTGCACTATTCAAACCCTCTAGCGACTTTTTTCCTTCAAAAAAGCAGCTAGAAACAAATCTACCAACTTTATATATATTGTTGGGAACTTTACCTGAAATAGTAATATCATCTTTATTGTCATTGAAACATACCTTACAACAAAATTTGTTATCTGCTTTTAACCCATCACCCTTGGGGAGCAGTGGGCTGCCATGTGCGGTGCCCGGGGAGCAATCTGGGGATAAGGGTCTTGCTCAGGGACCCAGAGTACAGGCGCTGGGGATCAAACCGGGTACTTGCATCCTTCTCTGAGTGCAAGCGCACTGCTCTAACCACTAGGCCAATACTCCCCACCACTAGGCCAACACTTCCCAGTTGTCCTGCCGTTAGTGTCTTGAGGCAGCTGGGAAGGGTTTACTGTAAGACTGCGGTGAAGTTAGTATCACATTGGAAATTGGACATTCGCTGTGAGACTACGGTGAAGATAGTATCAGATTGCACTTACAAATGAATCGTGATGCGCAAAGCTGCCGGTGATGGCACCTGGATTACAAAGTAGGAAATAAATATAATAATATATAACTGGACCGATCTTGCCTCTGCAGCTTCGGGTTCGGGCTTCACTGAGTCACCATCTTGAGCCAGCAGCTCAAACTGATGAGGCTCATCCCAGCTGGGCTCAACAAGCCACCCTCTACCTCCGGGGACGAGGGGGGTGAAAAATCCTTCTCAAAAGACCAGCATAACTCTGCTCACTCTCCATGATTCAATATGGAAAATCAAGCTAGCTGCTGATTACCCCCAATGCTTTGATAGAGTTTTTCAAATTTGCCTGGGGCGGAAATCTGCTTTTACATGGGGTGAGTTACATTTGAAATATGCATTATTTTACTACAAGTTACTGCATGGTCAGAAAAATAATAGAATAATGTCATATTCTATGACGGTCCATATTTCAATAACAATCATGATGTCTGTGCTCATGTTACTCTGTTTTAGGTAGTAAATAGTCACCACAAACACTATTTTACAATAACTATAGTTATTTTATTACAAATAAAATCATGTTCAAAATATATTTCAATAGCTGCAATATAAAGACTATATTTCAAATTATCTAATTCTGCCAGTGTAAACCAAAACAAAAATGTCAACGGCAAACAGTTCTTATACGTTTTAATAATAATGATATAATTGGTCCTGAGACTGTTCTATTATCATGTGAAAGTTGATATTAGGCAGAGTTTCTTTGTGCAAGTAATTTTTAACAATAACTGGGCTTGCTCTGGTTTTTCTTTCTGTTTGCCCCACTCTCCTCAGCCAAGCTAACATGAAACACTGCCTCCTTTGCTCCCTGTGGTGCCACACTGTAAGGGAAGTTTGATGCGAAACATGAATCTGTCAATCTGTTTGGTTATGGTCGTTTCTCTTAAGGACTCGGATGTGTGGCACAGGAAAAATTAATTTTGAAATTTAATTCCAGAAAGGAAATTAGTAAAACTGAATTTTCAATACAATTAAATACAGTTTCAATTGAGTAAAATTCACTTCCAAACCACTACATTTCTTCATTTCAAATTTAGCATATAGAGGTTCAGTCTAACCAATTCAAGTTCAGTTTCTAATGGCACAAATTTCTGCCCATGCTTTTTCTTAAGATCTGTTTGAATATGATTGTATTTCACTTTGAATTTTCCTGTATGATCTGATTAAACAGATTTTTTGTAGAGTGCCTTGAGATGATGTTGGTTGTAAATTGGCTTTATATAAATAAATTGAATGCAACTTCAAACCATTAATCAGTGCTATTATGATAACATTTTCCCGTGTCCCTAGAAGGTATTTAAACTCACATTTAGATGATCGTCTTCCCAGGTGCTCATTATCAACTGTGTCACTGGACCACTCCACCTTTTTCTCAGTCTTCCTCTTCCTTAGCTTGATCGTCAAACTCCGTCCCTCCTGTAAAAGCAAGAAATAAACTTCATATCAGGAGCAAACTATGTCCAGGATTTATTTTTAATATTAAATAAAATAGAAACAGCATTCCAATTGAGGCTTTCATAACTTTGGAAAGGAAAAGTCCGCATATTTTTTACTTACATAGGTGAAAATCATCTTTTAAACAGATTTGCAACAAATACTCTTATATTTTCATCTTTGTTTATCACTTGGTGATATTACACTTCTTACAGAGCAGATCAAAACCAAGGCTCACATTGACCTCTCTGATTGGAATGAATAGACATAGAACCTGTGTCTGCTTTCCAAAAATGGAGTTCAGCCGGTATTATTATTATTATTATTATTTTTTTTAACTTACAACAAATGATCTAAAGGATTTATGGAACGTGAGGATTAATCACCCTCGTAGAGCCTTCCTTGGAACAGGATGGCTGGTAAATGGCCAAAACACATTTAAATTTGTCCCCGTAAAGCAAGTCACAATAATTTATTAGTATGGTGTAGGGGCCTCCTTTTGTGGCCAATACAGCGTCAATTCGTCTTGGGAATGACATATACAAGTCCTGCACAGTGGTCAGAGGGATTTTTAGCCATTCTTCTGCAGGATAGTGGCCAGGGGCCCGTTCTTCGTACGCGCCAACTCAGTTAGCTGGATTTGATTGTTGACGATTTGGCATTATCTTGGATCGTTTGGTTCTTCGAAACTCATCCTGCACTTATTGTCATAACAACATGTGCGCCAGCTTAAACCTGCTTAAACATACATACATACATACATACATACATACATACAGAACAATAGATGACAACAGCATACAGACATATAGATATAGAAGATAATAAGAGAAGAGAACATAAATAGATACATACAGAAAATAGAGATATATATAATAGATATAGTATAGATAGAGATAGAGAGAAGAGAGAGAGAGAGACACAGAGAGAATAGAAGATACATATACAGAGAGATACACAACAGACAGACAGAGAGAGATAGGAGAGAGAGAGAGAGACAGAGAGAGAAGCAGAGAGAGAAGAGCGACAAGAGAAGACAGAGCAGACAGATGAGAGAGAGAGAGAGACAGAGACAGGCAGAGAGAGAGAGAGAGAGAGAGAGACAGAGAGAAGAGATAGAGAGAGAGACAGAGAAGACAGAGAGAGAGAGAGAGAGAGCGAGACAGAGACAGACAGAGAGAGAGAGAGAGACGAGACCGGACAGAGAGAAGAGAGAGAGAGACAGAGACAGACAGGAGAGAGAGAGGCGACAGAGACAGACAGAGAGAGAGAGAGAGAGACAGAGACAGACAGAGAGAGAGAGAGAGAAAGAGACATACAGAGAGAGAGAGAGAGACAGAGACAGACAGAGAGAGAGAAGAGACGAGAAGAGGAGAGAGAGAGACAGAGACAGACAGAGAGAGAGAGAGAGAGAGAGAGAATGAGAGAGAGAGACAGAGACAGAAGAGAGAGAGAGAAGAGAAAGAGAGACGAGAGAGAGAGATAAGACAGAGAGAGAGAGAGAGATTAGAGAGACAGAGAAGAGACGGAGAGAGAGAGAGAGAGAGAGAGAGAGAGAAGAGAAGAGAGAGATGAGAGAGATAGATAGAGATAGAGAATATAGAGATAAGATATATATAATAGACATTACGTAGTATTATACATATATATGATGTAGTATATATAGATAATATATATATATAACATACGTATATATACATACATATATATATATAGATATATGAACATATATATATATATATATATATTAATACATATATATACATACATATATATATACATACATACATACTTGAGTTAATCCTTCATTAACTCAAGTATGCCCGTTTGTATGTGCCTGCACACAAGGAATATCTGTAGATGTAGCCCTATAAATAGGAAACACCTTGGCTTGGCACTCCCCTTTTTCTAGTGCAAATGCGTGGTCTTGTTAAATGGAAATGGTAGCACTGATGTAGAAACCGCACCACTGCAAGTACTTTAAACAATATTTTAAACTCAGTTTCAATGAGGATTTTGTGTATGAAGTCCACACATAGCCACGTTTTATAATGGGATACTTTTATATCTGGTTTATCCAAAGTTGTGCACTGAACATTATCTGTGATTATCTACGACAAATGGGCAAATTAAGGGTTAGGTTTGTAAGTAGATTTTCATTAATCAGTAATAGTGACAAATTAATTAGAAGAGCAACAGTTAATGAATAAACCTCTACTCTTAGCTGACCAATAGTAAATGTCCTCTTTCGTTAGCAACAACAGCCTTTCTGGCTGGTCCCGCTGCAAGGCATGTTGGTTTACGTATCCAATAATCATTTGGCCGCCAGTAACATATCAGCACAGCAAAGGAATGTGTGGATCGTGACCAGCGTACACCTGAAGTCCAAGTGAACCACAACGCAAGCAAACTGGCCCAGCCGCTCACGCCTCCTATGTTGCCTACTGACGCAAGCTACCATGATGGGGGATTAATACCCACCTGACGCTTAATATTGTAGGCTAAATAAACCTAAGGTAACAATAACACCACTCCCCGCACAATAAAAAGCTGATGAACAAACAGCTTTACATGTTTAAACATGGAATAGCTACTTTCAAGAAGCGGACGGGCCTCGTTTTCGTTGACGGTTTATAAGTCACAACTCAGCTGTTCAGCAAAACAGTAAAATTGCCTCTGGCACCGTTAAAAAATCTTTTACCTGCTGTGGCGGCGGCGGTGTGCTTGTCTGAACCGTCTCCGTTATCGTTTCACTAGATGTCCCGGGAACCTCCGCCATCCCTGCAGCTGCTTCGCTAACGCTACCGTTAGCTTCTGTTAAAATGCAAAGCAACTAGAATCCGGCCTCCGCGAGGTGGCAGTTAAAGGTATCAGACAAGCTGGGAATGACCTTAACTCATTGGCGCGCGCACACACATTGACAAATAAACAACTAGCGTGGACCCGAGAAACGGAGAGTTCAATAGATATGAGCTGGAGACAACACAAGTTGCAAAACAAAATAACCTGAATCGAACCGGAAATAGACCATTTTCACAAACGGAAGTGTATGGGCGCAAGCAAAAGCAAGTCCTCTCACTCAAGTAAATCACTGGTTTATGTTTTAGCTGTTGTCGTTGTCATTTATGTCAATATAATTGGGGTTTCTTAAGATTATTTTCTCAATATTTTAGTTTTAGAATAGCACGTGACATTTCTTCTAGATTTAATTGTGGGGAAGATATTACCTGACGGACTGTCTTTCAGTCCGTAAGGTTAGAGCAGCCCGTCCAACTAAATCCAGTCTGATGTCCAGACAGTGTTTACAAAGGTATGTGCTGCACAGTCTTAATACATTTGCCATTAAAAACAATGATAACAATAAGCATTACTATACCGATTTATATGTATTTGTTCGATTCAAGATTATTTGGTGGTTGCACTCAGAAAAGCTAAATTGTCGTGCGCTTTAGAAATACACATACCCTTTCGTGTACATTAATTGTACATAAAATCAATAAAAATGCGGACCTTTAATCAATAAAACTGACGTTAAAGGTGATAAGGTTGTGCATTTATATTTGTTTCCAGGCTGGTTCGTAGCTAAGGATGTGGAGTACAGGTCATTGTCCGAGGGCGAGGCTGGTAGCAAAGACGGCCACTAAACTGTGGTCCAGCAAGCCTTCAGAACCTTCTCGTCCCGTCCCTTCCGCGCTGCCGCGGCCCCAAACCGAGAAACACAGACGCAGGCGCGAACGGGAGAAGACAATACTGTCAGTTCAACATAATGTGAGTCTGAGAGAACCTACATTATTATCATTATTATAATTTTTTTTAGAAAGTAATTATGCATAACCACAGAGACCAGGTATTAAGATTATAAGGCAAACTTCAATTCAACCAAGCAACTCAGAAAATTGGTAGTTCTTCAGGTACCACCTTTTTTTGGAAACATGAAAATACAAAGAAACGTCCTTTTAAAGCTGCAGTAGGTAACTTATGTAAAATTTTATTTTTGTCATGTTTGTTAAAACATAAAATATGTCCTTACAGTAAAATATGAGAAGGATAATCTGTGGGGGAGGGGGGTGGATCAAAAATCAAGCTACTGTGGCTCCTTCCAGTAGTACTACTTCAACTTACACGCTCCCAGTCTGAAACAACCAATCAGAGCCAGAAAGAATCTCTTAGTAGTGTCAATCACGCTCCTGCTTACAAATAGCACGCTTAAGACATGCTGTGATCTCTGCATTTGGGGCCATTGGGGCCTGGCCCCACCAGATGCCTCTGTTTAGCTCTATGTTTGCAATAATCAGTGGGCAGAGCAATATTGCAAAAAATACAGATCCCATTAGTAATAAAATACTGTTAGAAACATTTGTGTCTATATATGTATGTCTGCCTGTAGGAGCCACAAATGTATTATGTTTCTTCATCACATGGTGTATGGTTGCTGTGGTGATCACTGATCTCTATTTATTCACTGGATTGCTGATTGGCCGTTGGTAGTATGCGTTGCTGTGAAGCCACCAGCTGCCATATTGGTATTCCCTATTTTCCCCCAGTAACTAGGGAATACGTGCGCTACAGCATCGAACAACGATGATTTTCTCATGTTCGGGGGGGGGGGGGGGGGGGGGGGGGGGCTTAAGACTTTTAAAATGTCAAATGCCATATACTTTTATGCTGTGTCTGTGCATTAGCCTTTAAATCTGACATAGATTTACAATAGAGCTAAATTAATGAATAGATTTAAGCACTCCACAGAGCTTCAGTTTCTACACTACATTTCTTAATAATAATAATAATAATAATAATAATGCAAGTAACAGTAAACAAATGACCAAAAATATCTTCAATGATGTAATGATATACAGAGTTGCGGTTCGTGTTGAGAATTTGCATATACTATACATACAAGTATGTATGCACATACTTGCACCCATTGCACCCATCTCACATTCTGCACCCATTGTTTCATCCGTGCAGCATCACTTTGGGGAAATCTGCAATCAACCAAATCAATATACGTGTGTGTGTGTTTGTGTGTGTGTGTGTGTATTTATTGTTGCACCAGTTCAGGACGTGACAGACTGCATTTCCCATCAGGCAATATGGTCAAATGGCCACCAACTCCCATCATGCAACACGGTCAAAATGGTCACCGACTCTGATAACATTGCTATGGTGATAAGTATTTAACCCGATCGCACACTTCGATCTGCCTTCTTATTTGGTGCCCCGCCAGACTGGGAAGACACCCACAGCTGTTCATTCCGTCGGGATTTTCCCCACGTGCTAGATTGTCTCGCTGGACCGACATTTACCGAAGCAACTTCATCCCTGCCGATGCAGGAGGTCGACTTAAAAAGAAGTACTTTCAAATCCAGTTCGATCAAAGACTGAGAGCCGTTATCTGCCGGTGATCGCTTTCGTTTTGGCCAAACTAAACACCCGAAGAGCCCAGAGACTTCGGGGACCCCCCCCTTTCCTTGCTGCCTGACGGACCTGCGTTCGCCGAAGCGCTCCAAGACGTCGGCGGATTTGGAGCTGGGACATCCCCTGAGACAACGTCAGAGTAAAGAAAGATTCCCCCCTTTTTTTTAAATCTCTTTCACCCATAAGGTGATATTATTTAACAGTGGTCGCTTTTCCCATCTTTTTCCCCATTTCTCTCGTTCCTGTCACCTCATCAGTGAGTTAAATCTCTTTGTTAAACCTCAGTTCGCGGTCTCCCCTTGAATTTCTCATTCAGGCCGCTCTCTTAATCAAAGTACCATCCTGCATTGGCGTAAGCGCTGGTTATGTCATTAAGACCTCCCCTTCACCCATCATGCAAGGTTGCAGGTCATGTGTCGTCATAGTCGCCATCTTGGGAAGGTGCAGCGTAGCTAAGCTGTAACTAGACTGTTGACGTTGACTGTTGAGGCGCCCATCCAGTTTCTCAGAGCTACTTCTGCCTTTCAATGCTGCTACGTCAAATGCTGACGCCTTGAATGTGATGTTTAAACAACTGTGAGTTGAACTAAGATTTGCTGACTCTCATTTTAATCCATTTTGAATTGTTTATTTTCATATATTTTCACATGTTCATTTTAGTAGTGAGTAGAGTTCCCAAGGTTGTTGAATTAGAATAATTACTGTAAAAGGGAATTGCTTTGGTTCAATAAATAGCAACCTGTGGAATAGTAATTGTTTGTGTTCATTCCAATTCAGAGTTGCATGGTTTTTCAGAATACAGAGTTGCCTCTTTTTGAGTTAACATCCCACATAAATACAGAGACATTATCATTGGATTGGTGATAAGGAGTAAGGGTTTAAACTCTAATTGCAGTTATAATTTGAGTTATCAACGCTGCTGGATAAATCTCATCGGCCAGAAACCGATCAGACCTCCTCTTCCAGCATAAATGAGTCCATAACAGCCAATTAATAAATGCAGTAGTGTTATAAGCCATTACAAGCTTATAGCCTGGTATCACCACCATTTGAGCCATATGTTGTTATAGCTACTATTTGAGTTTGAATGACCAAATATTAAAATTATAATACCAAATTATAATAAATAATAATAATCATATTCAAACACCTTCTGGCATAACAGTATATATATATATATATATATATATATATATATATATATATATATATATATATATATATATATATACAGTGTTTCCCGCAGGAATTTGCTTAGGCGAGGCGGTGAGTTGGGGGGGAGGGGGGAGACGTGACGACAATTTTTGCGTGGACCGACTGGCGGGGGGCGGGGGGAGATCCCTGCGTGCATATCCCTGCCGTTCAGTATATGCACGCACGAAAGCAGCAACAAAAAAAACATGTGTTAACGTCAAATAAACATGCAAGCATATCGAGTTTGTTTCTTTCTTTTTTTTGTGTGTTTTTTTTTCTTTTTTTTGGAATGTTGGCGAGGCGGTTGCGTGAGTTTGGCGAGACGCCAAGACAGCGCTGCGGGAAACCTTTTTATATATATATATATATATATATATATATATATATATATATATACACACACACACACACACACACAGGGGTTGGGCAATGAACTATGAAACTGTGGTTCTCATATTTTGTATACACCTCTGGCTACACTAAACCTCCAATATAAAGCAGCGTAATTTAACTTCTACCACTTCACCACAAATTCGTAAATGGTATGACTTCAAAGCGTTACAATCAGTCAGTCACCCATTGACACCCGGACCCTAGAGGAGCAATAAGCGTAATTGTCAGGTCTAAATACCTAAAACATCATACAACACAGGGAAAGAAAGGCACAAAGACAATTAGTTTGGTTTGGCTCGCGAGGAGAGTAGGAAGAGACCGTACAGTTACAATCTCCAACCCACTCTGCCGGTCCCAGCGTTCTCCTCTCGATTTTATTAAGTTTGGGGCGTTTCCCTAGTTACAGGACTGAGGCTGTACTGAAGGGTGGGGGAACAGATAGTTTACAGCCTCAGTTGTCAACAAAGATACACAGCTGAGTAATCGCGTTCAGTCAGCATATAATCTTGTAGCTGAGTCTTCTTGTTTCAGGAACGGAAGAAACAGAGTGTCTTCTGTTTCTTCACAGGGACATGATTAAGCTATCATGTGAGTAATATGATTATATCAGAAGCTTACATTACTACATCATAACAAGATAAATCGGTTAATGAAGTATAAACATTAATCCCAACAGTAATTAATAATAAGCTCCTTGGGGCTTCGCCGTTGTAGCTGTTTAGGGGTTTCCTGTGGCTCCTCTCTGCTCTTCCCTGGAATGGGCGAGGCAGCTTTCCCTGTGTTGGTCCCTTTTTGGCACCTTTGCTCTGGGGGTCCCTTTGGGAATGTGGGATTCTGGTTCCCCTGGCGTCTGCCTCAGTGCTTTGGGGGATGGGTCTTTGGCTCCTCACAACCACTATTGAGCATTTTTCTTCTGGATAAACCTCACATACACAAGCGCACTCTCACAAACACCTTACCTGACTCCGCCAGATAGATTTGCTCCGCATATCCATCTGGAAACCTTCCGTTGAAGTAACTTTGGGAAGGGGCGAAAATACTGGTTAGCTGATTGGCCTATGTTGGTGATAGACGGGCCAAATGAACCAATCAGATTCGTCGTCGCTCTGTTACGAGATACGACGAAAACACAACCACAAGCCAAGCTACTCTTGCTGCTGCAGGTAAAGGCTCGTTAGCTCAGCAAAGAAATACTCTGTAATTCCGATAAAACTTGCTCGATAGCCACGCTAACGCTAGTTTCATCGGCTGAAACCGCCATGTTCTTTAGACTGAACTGACGCGCTTCCCGTTGCGTCACACCTCAACCCGCCTCAAAGCCAACGCTGATTGGACGTTCGTTTGGTGAACGGCTCCAAATTTTCTTTAACGGAGAGTATCCAGACTGATCTGCGAGTGAAACCTTGAAAGCTCGCGAGATCAGGATGGTCTCACGAGGCTAACAAACACCCACAGGTGCTTGGATTCAGGTCCTTAAAGATTCACTTCTATACAGAAATCCCTATTATTATCTTTAGCTCCGGAGTTAAAGTTCTCAGTCGCTGCGACGGATTTCCGTCATTTGGAAAATGAGCGCAAATTGTTCCGGCTAGCATTTTTTTTTTCAATGTTTTAAACTGAAGTTGCTCTCAACCAATGAAACCTGGCAGAGCCGGGACATAAGCCAATCAGAAAGAGAGTAGGGCGGGTCTTTGCAAAGCGGACATCTGCCAAGCAGAGCTTCATCGGCGTTCAATCATAACTTTTCAAAGAGCGTCTCAAACTGGCCACAGATGACTTAGATGAAAGTAGTGGTGGTCAAAGTTTAACTTGGATTTATGAACCAGCAGGTCAGAAAGTTCAGCAGATTGAACATCTGACAACAACTTCCCTCGGTAAGTGTGTTGTTGCTGCTCCTGCAGTTAATTGATGAGTTATTTACACCTGTGGCCACGTCACCTGTCAGCGTTTATTCCCTTGCTTCCAGTAACTTAGCTGATAAACCAAACAGGGATCCCCTCATGATTCACTATTATGTTTAAATTAAAAACTCAAAGAGTAACGCGCTTGCTCAGGCTAATTTAGCATGACGCATTTTTTTTAATTTAATTTTATTATTTTTTTTCTGAAGAAGGGTCGGAATGTGAAACAATTTTCTGCATTTGACAGGGTCAGATTTGGAAAAAGTAAAAAGAATAAAATGCTAAAAGTTAGCAGTTTTATTGAACTTTAAAATAGTAAAGTGATGCCTTTTTATAAACTCAGGAGCTGTGATAATGAATTGCTCTGGAATAACAGACAGAGCAGAGACTGATTATTATAATGTGAGATCTGTGTTAAACTAAAATGTATGACATCATAGTGTTGGTTATGTGTCCAGCTTTGTCCAAGGTTGTGGTTGACCTTGTATGTTCATAGGATTAATTTATACTGAATGTGACAGAGAACCCCCGCGACCCCATGAGGGATTAAGCGGGCCAGAAAATGGATGGATGGTGACAGGGAGCCAGTGGAGTTAATGTACAGGAGTGAAGTAGATGATGTAATGATGAAGCTGCTGTCTTTGTACTAGTTGTAGTTTATGGAGGTTTTCTGGAGGACAGGGAGGGAAAGGAGCTGAAACTGTAAAGTGGACTGTGGACCAGTATGGCAAAAGTGTGAAGAAAGAACTTAAAGCTGCAAATATGAAAGTTAACCAGGTTCTGGATGTGGAAAGTGAAGGACAGGATGGAGAGGCTGTCCAGAATGATGCCAAGGCTCTGAAGAGACAGGAAAGGTCATTGAATATTTTAAAACAGATTTGGTTAAAGTTGACTTTACACAATAAGCAAATTAAGTAACTAATGTGGCATGACGTCCACGGTCCCCAAATATATGGGCTGACTCGGAAAAAAATTCAGTCAAACTGATTATTTTTGCTTTAACCCCTGCTTTAGCTGTCACTTCATACATTTCGTATTAAATAATATTGTATATCAGTGATGGTATCAAGACGTTGGTTGTTTGTACCTGTAATACTTTATCGTTGGTTTTGTTATTTTTATATCTCTCTTGTGTAGAACCAGAGGATGTTATCTTGCTCTCCCCCTTTCCTTTTTTCCCTTTTAGGATTTTGTCTCATATTTTTCTCTCATTTTTCCCTCTTTTACCTTCATATTTCAGTGTTCATTGAATACAAAATAGTACAAGCATAAAATCTAATAAAGCTTTGTGCATGTATAAATCAAGTGGAGCATTATGGCGAAAGCAGTAAGGTTCCACTTGTGAAAGTAAAATCTGTTGGGCTCTATTTGACATTAAGACAACAATTCTTATTACTCCACTGTCAGACAGGACACACAAAAAGGAGAAATACGCAAAATTTCACAACTAGATGGGCTGTTGTGCACTGTCTGTTAACCAAAACAAGATGTGTGACAAGCCAGACCTATCTCAACTTCCAAGTTGAGATAGGCAAGACGTTCTGACAGGGAATGATAGAGTGAGGCAGGCATAAATAGGGAGAGTGACCGAATTGATTCTAGTTAGTGGCAGCAGGTGGGGCTGACCTGGTGCAAAGTGGTAACTAGTAGATGACTGAACCAATAGAATGTTGGCTGATGACAGAGGGTGGACTGAGCTGATTGGATGAAAACTGGTGGTTGAGTAGTGGACACAGCTCACTAAATGGTGACTGGTGGTTGAGGAGTGGACACAATCAGTCCAGAACAGTCCAAATAAAACAAACAAAAACCTAAATCATGACAACCTGGCCCCTCTTTCCTCTCCCCCGTCGCCTCTTATGCAGGATATTGTTAGCCAAAGAAATCGCTGGATGTGCTGTATGTTGTTTTGGTCCTTTGCTACACTGCTCTGATGGTGGCATTTTATGGGCAGGGACGTACTAAGCCTAAGTAATAGCTATTCATATGGATGTACGTGCACACGTGGCCGGCCCGTCTTTGTAAACATGAGACCGGAGAACAACACAGAGAGATGCTGTGCGACATCATATCATATTCCATCTAAAATATACCTTTAGTTCTTCACAGAGCATTTTTTTGTTATTCAACTGAGAATGCTATACAGCATTCTCACTCAGCTAGTTTTTCACATCTTCAGGGATCTTCTGCATCTTCTGCTCAAATCATTCTGCAGATTAGCATTCTCACTGCTGTTTCGCATGAACAGCTTTTTCTAGTTCTTTCTAAAATAATGATATTTCGCTTATTGCTCCTTTTTAAAGGAGCAATAAGTGATTTTTCACCACTAAGTGGAGCTTGAGCACTGTCTGTTGACCAAAACAAGATGTGTATCAAGCCATGCTTGTCTTTACCTCACTCCAGCACTCGGCACCCATGTCCCGTTTTCACCCATCAGCTCATATACGCATATTTGTAAAGGATAAATACACGACAAAACTGCATCACCTTTTGGAGGAACATGTCTTGTGAAGAAGTAAGTAACTCATAACTTTATAATGCTGTTAGCAAGTGAAAAGTTTGATCTGACGGTTGAGCTCTCCGCCATTTTGTACCTGGCGAGGGCATTTTTTGGGCAGGGACTGGTAAGCCCTGATTGGCAGCTGTTCACGTGCATGCACAATCGGTCTGGCTATGTGTGAGTTAACCTGGCCAAAGTGGCTAAAGAAGGCAGTCAGGCAAAAGATGTCCAGTGCAGCAGGTGGTTTATTCACAAAAAAAGGTGTTGGAAAAAATATTTACAAAAAAAATCTAAAAAAAAAACTAAAAGGTTTAACATGGCTCAACAGATCAAAACTGAACATAAAGCAACCAAAATGAATGTCACGTGCACACAGCTACACTGACCTGGTTCTCCCCCCTCTCCTCTTGTTCTCCCCCCTCTCCTCTTGTCTTTTATACATGAACTCTGACCCTAACTGAGGCAGTGAGGCCTGCAGTTCTTTGGATGTTGTTTTGGGGTCTTTGACTTCTTTGATGAGTAGTCGCTGCACTCTTGGGGTGATTTTGGTCAGCCGGCTTGGGAAGTGTTAGTGTCACTTCTGTTCCATCTTTTCACCATTTGTGGATCATGGCTCTCACTGTGGTTTGCTGGAGTCCTAAAACTTTAGAAATGGCTTTGTAACCTTTTCTAGACCAATAGATCTCTAATACTTTCTCTCTCATTTGTCCCTGAATTTCTTTGGATCTCAGCATGTCTAGCATTTGAGGATTTGTTGAACTTCACTTTGACAAGCAGAACATGTGCATGTGCCGCAGCTGAGAGTACGGTGAGAATGCCAAGTTCTTGGACTGCCTCATAATGTTTTAAAGGGGTAATCTGACAAACTATGTGAATATGCTGTTCAATTAATTACTTAAAGGCATACTATGCAACATTTTTCAGTTAATTAATGTGTTCCATACCGTTTTGGATGATTAAATTAGTCATTTCAGGTCGAACAAAGGTTTTCTCGGCCGCCCTGGTGGTCTGTGGGGGAAATACCGCACTTGCAATTGCAAGAGCTCTCGGCCCGCACACACAGGTTCAGAACTCTCGTGCAATACCGCGCGTGTCGGTCTTGCTTTACGGCGAGAACTCCATGTGTTTTTGCCCTGCCATTCACTATAGGCATGCGCGAAAGCAACAACAAAGTACCGCGTGATTCACGTCAAATAAACATGCAAGCATATCGAGTTTTATTATTATTATTATTTTTTTTTAATTATTTTTATTTATTTATTTTTTTTGAATGTTGGCGAGACGCGGCGGCGGCCTCGCCAAGATAGCGCTGCGGGAAGCCTGATGTTCATACTTTCACGGAAGCCTGATGTTCATACTTTCACTGTGTTAGTCATTGTTTGTACTGCCGTTTTTTTCACTTTTCGTTGCGTTCGCCTGTCTGCTAAGCTCAAAACAACGCGCCTGGCTTGACGGAGAAACCAGAACAGCTGAGCATCTTTATGACAGTGGACTTTTACTTTCGCCCTCTGGGGGAGCCTCGCTGGAAAATCAACCCCGGTTGCATAATATCCCTTTAAAAATAATTTGGTGTTGGAGATTGCGCAACGGATTGGATCAGCAGGAGGCAGAATGATGATCGCGCACCTTCAGAATTTTACAACAAATAGGAGACCCTAGAAGTTGTGAAAAAGGAGCGTGTGCTACAAATTCATGGAATGAAGCTCAGGATTTTCTCAGATTTGACCACGGAGATGGCCAAGAAATGAGCCAGCTTTGGGGAGATAAGAGCCAAACTATAAAGCACTGACGTCATGCACGGCATCATTCATGCAGCCACTCTGATATTAACCTTCAATGGTGAGACTAAAAATTTCACCGAATGATGCGAGGCTGAGATGTATTACATGACGGTGATTGAGTCTGGGCTGAAGAACAGTGGATAAAAGTGGACAGCTGGACAGACATTGAAATAATTAACATGTTAGGTATCTCAAGAAAGGACTATGTTTTATTTTGCAATGTTTTTGTTTGCTATGCAGGATGGAAAGTATTTTGTTATATCGGACTAAATATAATGTTGGGTTACTCTATTCTCTTAAAATTAAGTAAGCCCACATACACTCCTGTATGTGGGCTGAAAAAATCATGTTTGAGTATAAATGCAGTTTTCAGACAATTCCCTGCTCAAATGTTCTTGTCTCTTGCACTGATTTGTCCTTTTAACATTGTGAAGCTCTACTTAGAACCTTCTTAAGATCCAATAGTGCAAAATGCAAATTCTTGCAAATTTTTGACTGGTCTTAAGATTTTGATCAGGAGTGTATTTACTTTAGAAGATGATGTGTCGTGAGCAGGCATAGCCAAGCTGATATTTTGTTTCATTACAATGTCTAATATTTGTGTGAGTACGGAGGGGGTAGGAATGTGTTTGGCATTGTGTGGAGTGTTATAGTGGAAGCACAGTGTGAAATTAAAAGTAAAATAAATCCAGAATAATTATCAGAATGTTAAAGACAATGTTCTTTTGTTGAGAAAAGGGGGGCTTAAAATAGTATTAAACAATTGACCTGCTGTGGTCACCCCAGGTTCTTTTTCTGACTAATGTGGTGTTTCTATTGTAGACTTTGAAGTAATAAAAAGACTCTCGAAACCAAAAACTATACTTTACCATATTCAATCGAAAAGGCAGAGGGATGTTTACACCTTCAGTACTGGACTCTCATACACAACACATGACAGGCAGATTTCCGGACACCGGAGAGCCCCGTTCATTCCTTACACAGACATTAAGTAGGACCAATTGTGTATACCCATCCAGGGTGTGCATAGTCTGATATCAGTGTTCCGTTCATCACATTGGTGGAGAAGATCATGCTATAATGCAGACGTGTCCAAGCTGACACGTTTTCCCCCTAATAAGTAATTTTGTCCAATCTAAGCATGTCAGACTCCGTGCCTCCAGAGTCCGTTTATCTGTAATTTCCATGGTAACCGATTATGCAGTCCAGTCTCTTGTAATCTCATAATCTCTAACAATAGTTTATTTGAATGTGTGCAATTTGAGGAATAAAGTACATGACATTCAAGATATTTTACAAGACTATAATTTACAGGTATTAGCAATATTAGAAACACATTTAGATCTATCAATAAATAGCCCTGTGTTAAATATAGACGGTTATAAAATATATTGACAGGACAGAAATCTACATGGGGAGATGTAGCATGTTATGTACAATATCATATCCCATTCAAGGTGAGAACAGATCTTCCCATCACACGAGTTAAAGCAATCTGGTTACAGCTACAGTTACCTCATCTAAGGCCCATTATTATTGGGTGTCGTTATAGACCACAAAATGCTGGCTATAATGTACTTCCTGTATATGGTATGTGATACAGGAAATTTAATTTATTTTTAGGGGATTTAAATATTGATTGGAAATCTGAAAGTTGTCATTTGCTCATACTTGTAACTTGTTACAACTTGTTCATGAATTTACAAGAATATATTTAAAAAGTGATGGTACACATTCTGCAACTCTTATTGATTTCATTTACAAATGGGGCAGGGTTATGATTCAACCCGGTTTCTATTCCATTTGGTTGCAGTGACCAAAATCTAATTGCAATAAAGAGGAAAACAAAGTAACCTAAAGAAAGGCAAAATTTTATTTGTAAAAGAAACTAAACATTTTAAAAAGAATGATTTTGCATGTCTCTGCTCCATAAAGACCCCTAAGGAATTTATGAAACAAAGGGATAAAGTCAAAACGGAGGAAATAAAACAAATAATTCAGGAAAGTGAAATGACTATCATAAATTCGGAAATTTTGTGACAAAAGAAAATTAAAATTGATTATCAAAAAATAAATTATGCTAAACTAGATAATGCAAAAGTGTGGGGTACATTAAATTAACTCATGGGAAGAAAAACAAGACAAGCTCCTCCTTTTTTGAAAATGGGATGGAATTTATCTTACAAAACCAAAAGAAATTGCAAATAATCTGGGCCAGTATTTTGAAAATAAAATTCTAAAAATACCATGAAATTCAGACAAGAAGAAAATATTTCATATGAATTAATAAGTAACAATACAATGCAAGCTAAGCATTGTACTTTGAAGTGACTGTAGATCATGTTTAAAAATTGTTGCAGGAAAGTAAAATAAACCCTCTGGTACCCAGACAGAGCAACATTGAAATCAAATTGTTAAAGTTGGTGGTAGATTTGAATTTTTACTGCTGTTTCTCATATAATTAATACAAGTTTCGGGAAAAAAATCTTTCTATCACAATAGAAGATAGCAAAGATTATCCCTTTGATGAACAACAGCAAAGAATCATTCTCAAGTCAAAATAGCTAACCAATAAGCTTGTTACCTGCACTAAGTAAGGTTCTGAACAAAATAGCATATGATCAAATACAGGAATATTTTGCAGTCCATGACTGTTTTATGAAATTTTTATTTCAGATTCAGAAGAGATCGGCAACACACAAATAAACACACAAACACTGTTTCTGTTATTATAATAGTGCCCATATTTATTATTCCCCACAGAATACAGCAACACAAAACAGCAAGCACTTCGCACACGCAAAGTAGCAAGCACTTAAAGCAACATTACTTTCAGACAAGCGTGATGTTCCATCCCTTACCCTGGCACAGAACTGGGAAGCCGGTCAGTCCGGTAAGAGCACAATCCACGCAGCCGGGCGTCCGCACGAAACCCACGGCAGACTTCAACGACTGAGGGTAGTTCCCTCCTTTTTATGCCCATAAACAAAGTATCAGATGGGGGCGAGAGTGGCCAGTTCTCTCTCTCAGCTGATCTGTTCGTCTGAAACATGTTTCCAAAACAAAAACCGTTCCCAGCATCTCAGCAGTGTGTGAAGCAAAATAACATTGCAAACTCAGAATACAGCAAATATAAGCAAAATAAGGAATACAGAATCAGTCTTTCCCACGACACATTGTCATAGGTTCCCACCACAAGTTTAAAACAAGTTATAGCAAAAATAACACATGTGGTTCTCAGTTTTATGTGAGAACATAATAACAGAGCACAAGCATATACAGTCCTGCTCACCATTATTGGCACCCCTGAAGTTTAAGTACATATAATGGAATATTTCCTGAAGGAAATTCATCAAGTGAAACAACACTTTTACTGCTGATAGCTTGTGCTTGATGCAAACAGCGATTGATAAAAAACATTTCAAAACATAATCATTATGAGGAAAACAAAGAAAAACATAATGTTTACCATGTCAATGGTATTGGCACCCTTTGCTGCAAATCAGTATTAAAACCCCAATTCGGCTCACCTGTTGCAAATCACACATAAAGATCATTTGTGATGAACTGCCTCCACACGTGTGACATGAATTAACCAATGAATGATCATGTTGGTGCTTTAAAAGGCACCTGTTAGTCCATCTTCACATGTGACAATGGTAAAGACAAAGGAGCTGTCTAAGGATACCATAAATGCTATTATTTGTAAGTACAAGAACTCCAAAGGGTATAAAGCCATCTCCAAAGACCTTGGTATCCCTGTTTCAACGGTGTGTCAAGTTTTCCAGGCATGGAACTGTCAAGAACCTCCCTGGAAAGTGGGGGGAAGAGAAAAATTGATGACAGAAGTCTATGACGGTTGGTCCAAATGGTGGAAAAAAACACCACATCAAACATCTAAAGACCTAAAGACCCACCTAGACCAGTCTGGTGTGATTGTTTCAGCAAGTACCATACGCCGCACACTAAACAAAGTAGGGCTTTATGGGCGGAGGCCAAGGAAGACCCTATTGCTAAAGAAAATACATAAAAAGAACGACTGAACTTCGCAAAAGAGAACCTGGACAAACCTCAAGCCTTCCGGGACAACATTTTATGGACAGATGAAACAAAAGTGGAGCTTTTCGGTAATTCACACAAACAGTATGTTTACAGACGACGCAATGAAGCCTTTAAAGAAAAGAACACCATACCAACAATCAAGCATGGTGGAGGATCCGTAATGTTGTGGGGCTGATTTGCGGCATCTGGTACTGGAGGCTTTGACCGTATCACAGTCATCATGAAATCAGAAGATATCAAGAAATTCTAGAGCGAAATGTCTTGCCCAGTGTTTGAAAACTTGGTTTTGAGGCTAAGATCCTGGGTCTTCCAGCAAGATAATGACCCAAAGCACACGTCCAAAAGCACACAGGCATGGTTGAAAGGAAAAAAATGGACTGTTTTAAAATGGCCAGCAATGAGTCCTGATCTCAATCCAATTAAAAATCTTTGGGTAGAGCTGAAATCTGCCATTGGAGAAAGGGACCCTGCAAATGTACAAGAGTCGAGCAGATTGCAAAAGAAGAGTGGGAGAAAATGCCACCCGAGAAGTGCAAGAAGCTAGATGATATAAGAAATGTTTGGAGGTGTCATTGCTGCCAAAGGCTGTGCAACCAAATATTAGGGAGGGGTGTCAATATTAGTGCACATGCTGGTTCTGTTTTGTCCTTTGAAATTAAAATATTTGTGTTGAAATGGTCACTGTCTTTGTTAAATTATTTTGGACC